>NC_043007.1:45023241-45058241 GCF_006345805.1 Octopus sinensis | reverse complement strand
ACCCACACACACGTAAATATATGTGTGTATGTGTGTCTATCTACTTTTTATCTACTATTTATCCATTTATATACATACATACATATATATGTATGTATGTATGTATGTATGTATGTATGTATGTAAGTATGTATGTATGTATGTATGTATGTATGTATGTATGTATGTATGTATGTATGTATGTAAGTATGTATGTATGTATGTATGTATGTATGTATGTAAGTAAGTATGTATGTATGTAAGTATGTATGTATGTATGTATGTATGTATGTGTATGTATGTATGTATGTATGAATATAAGTATGTATGTATGTATGTATGTACGTGTGTCCATCTGAGTGCGTGTATGTGTCGCGCGCGCACACACACGTAACATATATTCATTCATCCTTGCAGCTTCTATCAAACATGTCCATACATTTGCGAACTTTCGCTGCTAATTATCCACGGTAGCCATTATAATTCCATACATTCGGTTCTTCATTAAACATTCTTTCACTTTATACACTCACAAGCACACTTTATACACCCAACACGCCACAAACAAACATCACAGACATGCACATCATCATGCACACCACACACACACATACTCACCACACGCATGCACTCAAATACACTTAAACACACAAGCACACACACACACCACGCACTCCACATACATATGCACATTCACATCACACATACATATACCACATGCATGTGCATTCTTACATACACACACAAACACTCTCTCACATACTCTCACACACACTGATACTCACTTACAAACTCCTACACACACATACTCTCTCACGCGCACACAATCATACGAATACTCGCACACATACTCACACACACACTTACTAACGCTAATAGACGCACACTCATACACCCTAACACAACACTAACACAACACACTGACACATACACACACTCACTCACAGACACATACCCAATAACTCTAACAAAAAATTGTAAGATGAGCCAAAAATGCCTTCGAATTCCGAGAGGTAGTCTTAGAATTCAAGGAGTTGTGCCCCACCCGGAACCGTGTACCGAAAGAACTTTCCTGTTATAACCCTAGTACATATGTTTATAAACTTTTCCACAGTTTCGCCCCTCAACGCCAATCACTTCTGCACTCGAAACCTCGAATAAAAGATGTCTCGAAATGACTGATCGGTTTGCTAGAAACAACAGTGGAATCTCCCTTAAATTATACCATACCATTTCTACAAAATAGGGCAGATTGGACAATGCAGTTTCTGATAACTGGAAAAGCGAGAGCGTCGTGGCTCAAATGCTTTTGATCGTATTTTTGACCTGTTAGGAATAAGAACACCATATTTGAACATTTAACGTCAGGTTCACAAAAGGTTCTAATTCCAACCACACCACATACATACAAGCATAACAATTAACGAGAAATCTGAACTAATAGTCAAATTTTCCTCGAATCTTAACTAATAGTCAAATCCTTAAAGACATTCGGGATTTTATTGGAATAATATAATTCTAGTTAGACAATGTCTCAAAGAAAACCTCCACACAGTGAAAATTCTATCTATATTTCTAACACTGGATATCCAAGATTATATTATCCAATATATCTCATTTTGGCAGTGATTGGATGGATATTAGACAGTAATTTCTAGGAGGTCAAGCGACTACGTAAAGGGCCACCACTTGTTGGTATGTTATTATCATCAAAGGATATTTTTCTTGATTGACTCAGCCTTCTCGTCGCCTAATTTGAGTGACCTCCCCTTTGCCTTTTTCTCCGACAGATATTGCTGTATTGAGAGTAGGGTGCATAAATGTATGTAAATTAGAGTCAGCTTGAAAGTTGAATCTGTTGTACAACGGCCTCAGGTCATTGGGTGTTGTTTCGGAAAGACTTGGAACTCAAGCTATGATTAATTTTTCTGATACACGGACGGGATGCTAAATGCACTTTTGCCGAAGGACAAGAAGCCGAAGCCAAGGAGCCGAACGGATATAAAGCCGAGAAGACATACAAAAATTGCAATATATGATGATCGTTTTATTCCTACAATATGACCACTCATATGGTCATTAAACTATGTAAGAAGGAATTTTTTTTTTATTCTGTCCGTTCGGCATCGTGTCTGTTCGGCTTCTTGGCTTCGGCTTCTTGTCCTTCGGCAAAAGTGCATTTGTCATCCTGTCCGCGCACGATTTTTCTAGACCTGTATGGTAGGTTTATGACATTGAACGTGTGCGGAAGCGAGGCTAGTGTGCATATCTATCTATCTATCTATCTATCTATCTATCTATCTATCTATCTATCTATCTATCTATTTATATATATGTGTGTGTGCGTGTGTATGTATGTATGTATGTATGTTTGTATGTATGTATGTATGTATGTATGTATGTATGTATGTATGTATGTATGCATGTATGTATGTAAGTATGTATGCATGTATGTATGTAATTATACGTAATTGTAAGATCCAAGGTGTAGGAAGTTAGTAAGCATCGGGCAGTCCGTAATAAGTATAAAAAACAACTTTCAGAAGCAATAATAGTTTATTGGCACGAAGGGGTGTAGGTTTTTTCCCATATCAAAGTTCGGAAACTGAAAAGAGATTTTTTTTTTATAGTTCACGGTTAACATCTAAGTTTGCCATGGATGCGAATAAAGATCAAAATATGTGTGTATATATAACACCGTGATCACCGTGACCGACCAGGCTATCAGATGTTGCTACACATCGCTGGTCACAATGCGCTTTGCATTGTTTTAGCCTTCAAAGGACGCCATCCCGCAGGCAAAGCGAGCAGGCCAACAGAAGAAAGAGTGAGAGAAAGTTGTGGGGAAAGAGTACACCAAGGATCGCTACCACCCCGTGCCGGAGCCTCGTGCAGCTTTAGGTATTGTCGCTCAATAAACACTCGCAACGCCCGGTCTGGGAATCGAAACCGCGATCCTACGACCGCGAGTCCGCTGCCCTAACCACTAGGCCATTGCGCCTCCACGTGTATGTATATATATATATATATATAGAGAGAGAGAGAGAGAGAGAGATTCAGATACAAAGATATCCTTGTGTGTGTGTGTGTATATATATATATATATATATAGTTAATCCAAACATGAACAAAGAGAAAACGCAACAACGCGTGGTCGTGGATCAAGTATAGTGATATTGGACGCTCAGGAAAGGAGAGAAAGGAGGATTTAACGTTTCGAGCGGAGCTCTTCGTCAGAAACATAGAAAAAGGAAAGGTCCAAGGAAGGGAAGACGGAGAAAGAAAATCGTTAACGATACACACACGGTCGGATATTGAACACACACACACATATATATATGTGTGTGTGTGTGTTCAATATGTATTATGTATGCATGTATGTTTTTGTCCTGTTATTACTATTCTTGTCTTTTATTTGTCCTGTTATTACTATTCTTGTCTTTTATTTTTGTTGTTTGTATTTATATTCGTGTGGCATCGTCCGTTTTTTGTCCTTGTTTCGTATACATTCGATCCTTTTTCCAAGAAATCTAATGCTCGTAGCTTAGTTTTTCCTTGGGGCTGGCCGGATCGGAGCGATCTCAGGATTAATCAGCCGAAATTGCGAGGATGATCCGGTTCCTGACTGAAGATTAGAGGCTTCGAATGACCCGTCCGTTTTTTGTGTCGTCTCTTAGTGTGTTTTGCGTTCTTGTCCCATTTTGTATTTCTATATATAATTTTTATACATATATATATATATATTATATATATATATATATATATATATATATATATATATATATATATATATATATATATATATATATATATGTATGTATATATGTATATATTACGTCGTCAAAGATCTTACTGTTATTTCAAATTTCCAATTTAAGTTTTACAGCTGTTACAATACAAATATCATCACTGGTATTTACATTGAAGTAATAATAAAGATGTTATTCGAATTTTTATATATGAGATAGGTTAAAAATAGAGTTTTTAAATTCATTTTGTATACATACATACATACATACATACATACATACATACATACATACATACATACATACATACATACATATGTAGAGAGAGAGTGAGAGAGAGAAAGAAAGACTCAAAAAGAAACCAACAGTGATTATAGAATAATTTGCAAATATAAGCTAAGCTAGATAAACAAGATGAGGAAATAAGACGAAAAGCACCAAAAACCTCGCAATAACACTTTGGAAAATAGTTGAATAATACAAATGGAAACAGAGGATAGGTGTTATTTATCGGATGTATTTATGCGGAAGTTTAACTTACATATTAACTAAATGGATAAATGGACGGATGAATAATTCAGTAAGTGAAAAGATTAACTAAATAGACAGGCAGATGACAGAGTTAATATTTAATTAACCTGGTATTAAGTGGGATAAGGTAGGTGACGAAATATCGAGAATGCAGCTGATGAGGGAAGAAAATATGAGATTGAGGAATATCTGAAAGCTACACACGTTTAGAATGAAGGTGATTAGGGAGCAGTCACTCGTGGATCAGGGGATTAATTAGTTCCTTAGGTGCAATGCTAGGTGCTCATTACTCCTAATTATCTACTAATGCCTGCTAATAATATCCACCACCTTCAATTCCAACTAGTGGTATCTTCAATAGTTCCTTATGTTCCAACATTATTGCATCTTACCCCAATACATATTTCACCTATTTCTGATTAATCTCTATCCAGTTATTTAAACTTATTACTATTGGTTTTAGATCTTGACACAAGACCAGCAATTTCGGGGATGCGAGTAGATCAGTTACACCGACTTCAGTCCTCAACTGGTACCTATTTTATCGTGTCTGAAAGATCGGATGGTAAAATCGACTTCGACGCAATTTGAATTCAGAATATAAAGCTGGACGAAATACCTATTTCTTTACTACCCACAAGGGGCTAAACACAGAGGGGACAAACAAGGACAGACAAACGGATTAAGCCGATTATATCGACCCAGTGCGTAACTGTTACTTATTTAATCGACCCCGAAAGGATGGAAGGCAAAGTCAACCTCGGCGGAATTTGAACTCAGAACGTAGCGGCAGACGAAATAACTATTTCTTTACTACCCACAAGGGGCTAAACACAGAGAGGACAAACAAGGACAGACAAACAGATTAAGTCGATTATATCGACCCCAGTGCGTAACTGGTACTTAATTTATTGACCCCGAAAGGATGAAAGACAAAGTCGACCTCAGTGGAATTTGAACTCATGACGTAATGGCAGACGAAATACGACTACGCATTTCGCCCGGCATGCTAACGTTTCTGCCAGCTCGCCACCTTTTTAGTACATACATAATACAATTATTAACTTATACATTTAACGATTTTGTGAACTTTTTTAAAGTTAAGTATTGTGTTTTATCTCCCCCACCTCTCTCAGTTCAGATAGATAGATAGATAGATAGATAGATAGATAGATAGATAGATAGATAGATAGATAGATAGATAGATAGATAGATAGATAGATAGATAGATAGAGATAGATAGATAGATAGATAGATAGATAGATAGATAGATAGATAGATAGATAGATAGATAGATAGATAGATAGATAGATGTTCTTATTTTACACGATACCTGGAATTCCGTAATTTGGATGTGGAACTTAAAGTGGGCCGTGATGCTGCATAACGGTGTACGTCTGTATGTGATTTTACTTATACAAAGATATTTACATCGATGAGTATAAAAGAAGTGTTCATGTGCATGTGTATGTAAGTGGTAGGACGAGTCCGTATGTACATTAATATATGCGTGAGTGTCCACATATACTATTGCTACACGGATTTAGTTGCCTTCGCGAGTCATACTGACTCCTTAGGGCCAATTTCTCGGTTTCCCTGGTGTATACATTCCCCACCTGAACGGGACGCCGAGCCGTCGCAAGATTGCTCATTTTTGCCAGTTGGGTGGACTGGACCACCGTGAAATGAAGTGTTTTGCTCAAGAGCACAACGCGTCGCCCAGTCCAAGAATCGAAACTGCAATCTTACGATCATGTGCCCAACACCTTAACCACTAAGTCACGTGCCTCCACAGATACACGGGTAGGTTATTTTCTTGATCCTAATCTGGTGCATTTATTATTAAAATATCTCGATTCAATTGGATCATGCAAGTTGCTGCAAAGACGCCCTTCGGTCATGACTGACCATGGGATTGCACCTAGAAAGCCACCCTCCCAGGCTCAAGTCCAAGCAAGGTAGTTTACGGAAGACCAGCAGTCGCCCATACATACCGGCCTCCCCTCTCCACGATACAGATTGGCACCTGTGATGTCGCAACTCATTTCTAGAGCTAAGCGAACTGGAACAACATGAAATGCAGTGTCTTACTCAAGAACACAACACACAGCCCGGTCCTGGATTCGAACTCACAACCTCACGATCGTAACGACGCTCTAACCACTGAGCCATGCGCCTTCACATCATACAAGTAATTAATTATATATTCACATATATCAATACAATATATAATATGCACGCACACACATGTAACTACACGGCTTGTATTTACTTTCTTTTAGGTGTCATCACTAAGACCATAGTGGAGCACCGCCCGATGCATGTGTGTCAATATATACGAGTGCGTTCATGTATCTCCCTCTCTCTCTTTCTTTCTTTCTTTCTCTTTTACTATCTTCCCACTTTTAGTATTCTCCATTTCTGTGCTTGTATCTCTCTCTCTCTCTCTGTTTCTGTCCCATTTTCTATCTCTCGCCCCTTTCTCTCTCTTTCTGCCTAAGCATGTGAAGGTCGGTGTACGGATGTACATTAGCAAGAGAGTATGTGTCTTCCATCACGTTGAAATGGTGAACATGTCAGCAGGAAATCTCTAAGATAAGATAAGAACTGAATAGAAAATAACATGGGAGAATATTTACAGATATGTCTGCTGTGGAGTCGCTCTCTAAATTGGAGCGAAAGAGTGTTATGATGTATTTGGTGGCATCTCGGATGTGTACACAGAGTAGGACTAAATTTGGTAACTTCAGTGACGGTAAAATATCGGTGTGGGTTGGGCGCATCAGGTACAGGGTTAACCCAAAACAACATCTTGTCAATTTGCACCCCAGTTGTTCTCACTTTGCTAATAGCTCTGCCGAAATCGGTACACACACCTACACACATGCACTCACATGAACACGTGCGCACACAAATCTATATATATATATATATATATAAGGCTAAAGTTAATCTAAGCAGCCGTATGCAATGTTTTACCAAAAAGGAAAACTATAATTGTCACTAGATATGACTACGGTATTAGAACACGTACACTGCTAGAAATAAGAGCTAAAAAGCTCTAATGGTGTAGTTAAAGCACATAATTGTATACATATATACTGACAGGGAGTACATTGTACATAATATATACATATGTGTGTGTAACATAAAACGAGCATTTTCAGGAGAGAGGCTAGGTCGATCAGCCCGACCCCAGTGCTCAGTTGATACTTATTTTATCGACCCCGAAAGGATGAAAGGCAAAGCCAACCGCAGTGGAATTTGAACTCATAACGTAAAAACGGATTAAATGCCACTAAGCATTTTGCCCACCGTACTAACGATTCTGCCAGCTCACTGCCTTAATGTGAACGTAAAATTTTTTTTTTCTTCTTTGCTCTAGGCAGAAGGCCCGAAATTTTGGGGGAGGGAGGCTTGTCGATTAGATCGATCCCCAGTACGCAACTGGTACTTAATTTATCGACACCGAAAGGATGAAAGGCAAAGTCGACCTCGGTGGAATTTGAACTCAAAACGTAAAGATAGATGAAACATCGCTAAGCATTTCGCCCGGCGTGCTAACGTTTCTTATCTCTTTACTGCCCACAAGGGGCTACACACAGAGGGGACAAACAAGGACAGACAAACGGATTAAGTCGATTATATCGACCCCAGTGCGTAACTGGTACTTATTTAATCGACCACGAAACGATGAAAAGCAAAGTCGACCTCGGCGGAATTTGAACTCAGAACGTAGGGGCAGACGAAATAATCACTTCTAGATAATTCATGGTAGCGTGAGAAGTTTGGATTTTAAATTGGAGAGTGACGTACGAGACACAGAATACGCGTATTTAACACAAGGCCTTAAATATCATAATCATCGGTACCCAACCATCTATAACCTCATTTGCAAACACTCTAATACTGATATGTGTCTGTCTGTCCGTCTGTCTACCTCTGTGTGCGTGTGTGTACGAGTAGATGAATGTCTGTGTGTTTGAGTGCCAAACGTTTGTCTTGAGGCTCTATCGACGCTCCCGATGCAACACTGCTTTGCTACAACCCATCGTGTAATAAAGCGCACCAAAGAACAAACTGGAGCCAATGACAGTAACTTTATATGAATACTCGACATGCTAATGATAGCAGCTATTTTGTTTTTAAAGTTTGAGGCACATTATGTTAGAGTGAAAGGGCGCACCCAAGTGGCTTGGCTGTTTGAGTAATGATCATAAGGTGATGGGTTCGCTTCTCTGACAAGAGGCGCGTTGTGTGCCGTTAGGATACTGGCTTTCATTGTAGCCCTATTGTATTCCAGGTGTATAAGGACGGAGAGGGTTTGTATGTCTGTTGGCCACTAGTTAGCCTTCTAAAACAATTAGTGGGAGCATATTACATATTGAGAAGTAACCGCTAACTCTGTACTATGTAAGCATTATCTGAATACAGTATGACCCCCTAGCTGTATACCACGTGACCACTGTATACCACATGATACTAACTGCATATCACATGATTGCTAGTTGTATACCATGTGACCGCTGGCTGTGCTCCATATCACCGCTAGTCATATACAATGTGACCGCTAGGTGTATAGCATGTAGCTCTTAGCTGTAACCCATGTGCTCGATGCGGAAAACCATATGAGCGTTTGCTATATACCATGTGACCACTGACAGAGAATCATGTGACCTCTAGCTGTGCACCATGTCACCGCTAGCTCAAAACTGACTGACCACTAACGTTTGCTATATACCAAGTGACTGCTAACTACATACTACGTGACCGCTAGCTGTATACTATGTTTGAAAACATGGAGAGATAATAGCTGATATGCGTTTTATCATAGAACCCATTCGAGTAGGATTGACTTAAGAACTAAGCGACGACGACGACGACGGCGGCAAAAAGCGAAATCAACAACAACACTAACAAATGTGCGAACTCTGAAACTCGTCGAATAACAAATCTAGTTTACTAATAAGGCTACTGGCCTTTCTCCGGAAAACATGTACGATTGTAATAGATTGGAAACCTGCAGAGACATACAATTGATAATGTGAATTACATTGCCAATGTTTCACGCAGTAAAGTAGATTTAAATAACACCAGAGATTACATCTAATGTTTCAGATATTACTTTGTTATATCGTTTCATTTATTCTGCCTTGTTTACTAATCAAATGCTACTTCTACTTTTACTTTTTGCTGCTCTGTATTGCTGTTATTCGTATGTAGCCGTTAAATAGTTCCTGGGCAGTCTTTATCCAACTGACGTATGGCTAAAGATCTTCTAGCATCTAGCTGCTGTGGTTCCGTTTTCTTTTGCTCTCTCTTTCTCATTTGTTTTTTGTTGTACATTTTGTGTGTATATATTTAAGGCGCTATAGTTTCTAATCTCTCTTCATTTTTGACAGTAGATGTGTTTTAAGGGAGATCTATTTGCTATTTTTATCAAGTCAAATCAAACAAGAAGGGACATTTTTGTTCGTGTATTCCATATTGATATAGTGAAAACAACGCACATTTATATACACACAGATACATACGCATTCATAAACAGACATGAAGGCATAAATAAAAAAAACACAGACACAAATACACACCAAAATACCCACGCAAACACATGCAAACACACATTGGCAGCAAAACACACACACAGATATACACACAAACACGCAGACTCAACACCAAATTCACATCTGCACACACAAATATACCAACATACATACATATACGTGCGGTCGCAAAAAGGCAAATAGGGGCTTGGGACAAAACAGCCAATCAGGAAGCATTGTAAGAAAATTACTTCCTAATCAAGCTCATAATTCTCTGATTTATCATTTACTGGTCAGTCTTCCGCCCCGCCCCTGCCCTACCAGAGCCGTTTTCCTCATTTTTTTTCTCTTTTACAGCAACAATAATTACATCTATTTTTGTATTTGTATTTCTTTTTTTTATTATTATTTTAGGAATAATGAGAAAAACAGATATGGATGGGAAACCAAAACAAGAAAATGCATGTAAAATGAGCCAAGGAACCAATTCTTTGTACATCTCAAATATCGCTATAACATAACATTTCCATTATTATTATATATAAGGCGATGAGCTAGTAGAATCGTTAGCACTCTGGACAAAATGCTTAGCAGTATTTTGTCCGTCTTTACGTTCTGAGTTCAAATACCACTGAAGTCGAGTTTGCCTTTCAGCATTTCGGGGTCGATAAAACAAGAACCAGTTGAGTACTAGGGTCGATATAATCGAATTCACCCCTTTCCCGAAATTTCTGTCGCTGTGTTAAAATTTGAAACAGTTATTATTATCTTCCTGTAAGGAGACGAGCTACCAAAATCGTTTGCACCCTGGACAAAATGCTTAGTAAGCGTGTCGTCCGTCTTTACGTACTGAGCTCAAATGTGGCCGAGATCGACTTTGCCCATCAGGCTCTCGAGGTCGATGAAATAAGTACCAGCACTAGGGTCGATATTATCGGTTAGATACTTCGCCTGAAATGCTGGCATTGTGCCGAGATTTGAAATCATTATAATTATTTTCCCATAAGGCGACGAGCTGGCAGAATTGTTAGTATCCTGGCCAAAATGCTTAACGGCATTTCGTCCGTCCTTACGTTCTGAGTTCAAATGCTGTTGATGTCGACTTTGCATTTTCATCCTTTCGGATTCGATGACATCGATTTATCCCTATCCTGCAAAATTTCAAGACTAGAAGAAAAGAATTGTTTCTTTTCCTTTAAAGAGGCGAGCTGGCAGAATCGTTTCCGCATCAGAAAAAATGCTTAGAGGTCGTTATTTCAGGTCTTTACGTTTTGAGTTCCAATAACGCCGAGGTCGACTTTGCTTTCATTCTTTCGAGATCGATAAAACCAATACCAGTTGAGCACTGGAGGACGATATAATTAATTTATGCCTTTCCCAAAAATTACTGGCCCTTTGCCACAATTTGAATCTATTATTATTATTATTATTATATTATTATTATTATTATTATTATTATTAAGACGACGAGCTGGCACTGACTTTGCCCGATTTTCACCATGCTTGTTCTTAAAGTAAGTTCTCTGTAGCTTCCTGGATCATTTAACTTCTATCTCTAGCAAAGCTGGTACTCTTCCAGTATCATTATCTTATATATATATATATTATTGCAAAATTACGTATTTTTATATATATTTATATTTTCTTATAAGATTATAAACGTTTATTTATTCAATTATTTTATTTATCTTGGACCTGAAGAGTGACTATATTTAAATTGAATTCATTTTACAGTTATCTGTTTCAAAATATAGCCACAAAACACGTGTAGTCTTTTTACCAATTATATACTTTTTATTTATTATTTTGTACTTTACTTAATTATTGGTATATGTTTTATCGTATATTTAATGTGTTTTTCTATATGGTATAATTTAATTATATTATTGTTATTTCATGGTTGAATTGCTAAAAGTTGTTCTTCTCTAATTTATATACATATATATATATCTATATATATATATATATATATAAATAATATGATGGTACTGGAAGAGTACCAGCTTTGCTAGAGATAAAAACAACAGTAGCATCATCCTCCATGGGGCCGCTACATCTAGTTGGCAATTATATTTTACGATTCCAGACTGCTACTGTTTACTTCTCACTCAGATTTAATGTTGCTATTATATATATATATATATATATATATATATATATATATATATATTATATATATATATATATATATAATATATATATATATAGATAGATAGATAGATAGATAGATAGATAGATAGATAGATAGATATACATACATACATACATACATACGTCGGACTTATTTCACTCCACTCACAGGCTTTGGTCAGTCTGGAGCAATAATAGGAGACACTTGCCTAAGGTGCCAAGGAGTGAGACTCAACCTGGGCCCATGTGATTGGGAAAAAAGTTTCTTACCACATAGCCAAGACTGCACCTATCTCCTTAGCTGAGATCTCACCGAGATCAACGTTTCCTTCTATTGTTTCAGAATGAATACAATAAAACACCATTCAGGTACTACGCCTCAAATTGGTCAACAAAATACCAACCACCTAAACTCGTCTTCTGCCAAAATCTGAAAGCATTATTATCTTTCTACCGATGCCCGTTCACCTTTTCTATAATCATTTTTCTTTCTCCTTCTTAAATCTCTTCTCCTCTTCCTACAACTACTACTCCTAATTCTCTATTATCCAATTTCTATATCTTTCTGTGAAGGCGCGTAGCTTTGTGGTTAGAATATGGGTTCACGATCGGAGAGTCGTGAGTTCAATTCCCGGTGATGTGATATGTCCTCGAGCAAAACACTTTATTTCACATTCTTCCGGTCCATTCAACTGGCAAAAATGTGTACTACCTGTATTTCAAAGGGCCAGCCTTGTCACACTCTGTGTCACACTAAATGCCCCTGAGGGCTATGTTAAAGGTAAATGTGTCATTGGAATACTCAGCCACATGCACGTTTATTTCACGAGCAGGCTGGAACACTCGTCGTCGTTCTAAGGGGACAAAATAACAAGTGATCTAGTGGCGGTAGTTTTTAACATCTCCGGAACTCGGACCTATATTTTTTGTTAGAATCTCTAGAGGACCAACGAGGTCTGTGCGAGGAATTTATTCAAAGAAAACTGAATAGAAACCCAATTGTATGTTTGTGTATGTGTGCGGTCCCCACATACACACACGAACAAATAAAAATGTACATATGAGAATGTATACATATGTATATATATATATATATATATATATATATAAATCCTTAAATCCTTTAAAATGTTTTAGCCCGAAGGCCGCGGCCATGCTGGGACATATATATATATATATATATATATATATATATATGTATGTATGTATATATACATATATATATATACATACATACATATATATATATATATATATATATATATATATATATATATATATATGTATACACATACATATATATATATATATATATATATATATATATATATATATATATATATATATATATATATATATATATATATATATATAATATATATATATATATACATATATGTGTTTAGGCGTGTGCCATTCATTCATATATTATTTCTTTAGTTCCTTCTTTCTTGTCAATTATTTACCAACTTCTTCAGTGGAATGAATTTAAACCCATTACCTATTCAGAGTTAAGTGGTTTGAGCTGATGAAAGCTTAATGTATTTGTCATTGGAATACACAACTCCGCATGCATTGTTTGGTTGGTGGGTGGGAAATACGATACAGGGATAACTAATTGCATTGAAACAAAAACTTACAAAGTGAATATGTTGGTGCAACAATAACTGTGATTTTTACCCACTTTTTCAAACATTATGAATGTTATCTGAGAGAAATAATTGTGCATTATAGGTGCAATCGTGGGTAAAACGTTTGCTTCCCAGCCAAATGGTTCCAGGTTCATTCCCACCATGTGACACCTTGCGTGAGTGTCTTCCACTATAACATCAGGCTGAACAAAGCCATGTGAGTGGATTTGGTAGATGGAAACTGATAGAAGCCTGTCATGTGTGTGTGTGTATATATATATATATATATATATATATAGGCGCAGGTGTCGCTGTGTGGTAAGAAGCTTGCTTCCCAACCACATGCCTCTGGGTTCAGTCCTACTACATGGTACCTTGGGCAAGTGTCTTTTACTATATCCTTGGGTCAGCCAAAGTCTTGTGAGTGAATTTGGTAGACAGAAACTGAAAGAAGCTTGTCGTATACAGTTGAATAAAGTTAAAACATGATCTGGTTTTCAGGTTTTTTTATGGTATTTTAACATGAAAAAATAAATTTGTAATGTTCATAAAATTCAATTAGCGCTGATTGGTCTGCTGCATGCTGATTGGTCTGCTGCATGCTGATTGGTCAAAATCGTAATCCAAAAATTCAGTTTGTTGGAGCATTCTAAGAGGTACTAAAGTTGTCAAGAACTCAACTGTCAGTTAAATACATTTTAAAATCTGATGTTTACTACGAACATATGAAAACACTAATTACAAAATATTTTTTAATGTTAAAATACCATAATAAAAAACTTGAAAACCAGACCATGTTTTGACTTTATTCAACTGATATATTATTCTATTCACATTCACACAAATTCGGAATTTATATATATATATATATATATATATATATATATATATATATATATATATATATATATATATATATATATATATATATACCTATGAGGGTTTGCTGAAAAGTTCCTGGCTTTTGGTAAAAGCAAAAGCAAATACAGGAGGGTCAGCTAATTATGATTTTATTTAACTTACTCCTCTCTCAGATTCACACACTTATTGCAGTATTCCTTCAGTTTTTCTAAGCCCTGTAGAAGAACTCGAAACGTTGGGCCTCTGATCAGGCCTTTCATAATACACTTAAAGCCCAGGAACCTTTCAGCAACCCTCGGCAATGTATATAAATGACAAGGGACTGGGAGTTGTGGTGAATTGCTGTACTTGAGAAGATACACCAAGCCACGTAAAATTGCTGTCATCCATACATACATACATACATACATACATACATACAGGCTTGTCTTTTACAGATGCGTGTGCCATGTAAAATGCACATGAGCAGATGCTGCATAAACGCAACCATGCTGGTAGCACATAGAGAGCACCCAGTACACTCTGTAAAGTAGTTGGCATTAAGAAGAGCATCCTGCTGTAGGATCATGCCACAACAGACAACTTGGAGTCTGGACAGCTTCCCAGCTGACCAACTCCTGTCAAACCGTCCAACCAATGCCAGCATAGAAAATGGATGTTGAATGATGATGATGATATATTTCAAAATTTTTCTTCAAGTCATCAGCCCTGTGATCTGTTCTTGATGTCAGATTATTCCCCACTTCCATCGTGTATATGGGGGTGTTCTCTTTGATTCATGCTTGTAGCATTTATTATTTTTTATAGTAATATGTAAATGGCTTTTTGGGTTTCTTAGAAACTGGTGATGTTCTGCACTGGTGAAAATCAGAAAAATATCAAAGTTTATTTGTCTTGAGGAGTGTAGAATGTAATGGTCCTTCACATGTTTTGTTTGTGTGTGGGCGAAGAAAATAAATAAAAACTTAAGTCGAAGAATTGATTTGGTAAGGAGAGGGATGGTTAAGCAAGTGGTATGAATGAGTGAGAAATCAAAGACAGGCAAGTGGATAGGTACAATATCGCAAAAAACTATTCATAGAGGTACAGATGCAAATCGCATTGTAGTAGGGTGGATGGAGAAGAATAGGGAGTGGCATAGGAATAACACTTGAAAGAATCACACTAACAGATATACAGCTACAGTGATATAGTGAATTATTGTTGGGTATATTTAAGAGATGAGGAATTATGTACATTATTTACATTATTTACGTTATATACATTTGACGGATCCTTGTCCTCATCTTGTTTGTTGCTAACACAACATTTCAGCTGATATACCATCCAACCTTCATCAGGTGCCTTGAGGAAATTTCAAACCTGGGTTCTCATTCCTAAGGTATTTTTTATGTTATTGTCATTATTATTATTATTATTATTATTATTATTATTATCATCATCATTTAGGTCACTGCTTAGAATCGAACTTGGAATCTTGGGGTTAAGAGCGCGGGCTACTAACCCCAAGATTCTGAGTTCAATTCTAAGCAGTGACCTAAAGAAGAAGAAGAAGAGAAGAAGAAGAAGAGAAGAAGAAGAAGAGAAGAAGAAGAACAACAACAACAACAACAACAACAACACAACAACAACAACAACAAAAACAACAACAACGACGACGACGACGACGACAACAACAACAACAACATTGAAAAATACCTTAGGAATGAGAACTCAGGTTCGAAATTTCCCCAAGATACCTGATGAAGGCTGGAGGGTATATCAGCCAACACGTTGTGTTGACAATAAACAAGATGAGGACAAATATCCGTCAAATGTAAATAATGTATTTGTTTATCATTTGTCATACGTAGATAAGAGATAATCTACCTGATTAATTCTCTTTGACCTGTTACTTCTTTTAGGTTATGCAACACCCTACTTTTTATCAAATCAGCTCAGGATACTTCTGTTAACCCACATAATGGGTTCAATAATTATCCATTTTGAAAAGAGATCATTAATGATTTCTGTAAAATAATTATTTACATCTTAAAAGAGATCATTAATGATATCTGTAAAAAGAATTATTTACATCTTAAAAGAGATCATTAATGATATCTGTAAAAAGAATTATTTACATAAATCATAATGATTACACACACAGGCGTAGTCTTCCAGCATTATAGTTAATTCATTTGAAATGAGAGTTATTCTACATAAATCAACAAACACCATTCATTTGAAGTTAATGTTAGTTGTGTATATGACTTTTCTGAAGAATAAGTCTCCCTATATAGTGTTCACAGAAACAATTTGACAACCCGATTAGGATCATCGTCATCATCATCATCACAAATTTTTTCATTCTCATTGTAATTTTTAACACCAACATTCTCCTCATCAGAATGATCATTATAATTTTCATTGTCATGATCACCCTCATCATTACTATCATGGTAGCAATCATTATTTCTATATTCAACACAAATGATTTTTTTTTCGTTTTTTTTTTGTCTTTACCTCACTGCAATATCCACAGAATTGACTGATATTAGAATCTTAGCCTTATTTTTGCTTCCATTATCCATTCTTTTCTAGGAAAGAAAATCTATTGTCTCTTTTAGCATGGTCATGAGACTGTTTTTGCTTGTAAACAAGGAGAGAGAGAGTGTGTGTATGTGTGACTATGTATGTGTGCACGTGTGCATAATTGAAAAATTATGTAGTATTAGTTTGTCTTAGTTGAAATCTGTGTTGTCAATATCACATATGTTGTAGGTCAGAGATTCCCAACGTGGTCCCTGGGGCCCACCAATGGTCCCCAGAGAATTTGTAGCCATAAAAAAATTGAAACCATTTCAGATCTATACAATATTGTTTGATAATAAAGATACTGTTAGTTAATAATAATTTATAAGAAGACAGAATAATAATAAGAAAACAAAATTCAATAATTATTCCATAAGAATCAATAATGTTTAATATATAATCAATAATATATTACAATCAAGAATTACATAATTTAAATTTTACAATCACAACAGTTTCATAATAAATTTGATATTTTGAATAGATCACTACACAATATAGTTTATTAATAAATTTGATACTTTTAATTTACAGAAATAAAGTATTTATTATTTTTATTTTTTAAGATCAGTTGTAATAATGTCTGAACCATCTGCTAAAAAGGCAAAACTGAGGAACTACAAAGATTTTATCATGTTTGGTTTTGTAGACGCAAAACCTATGTGTCTTGAATGTGATGCCATCATGACAAATTATTCCATGATGAAAGTTAAGCTGGAACAGCACCAGAAGTTAAGGCATCTATCATCTGTTGGTAATGGTAAGGAATATTTTGAGAATAAAAAGAAAATACAGCCAATCAAACTATCCAATTTTGTAAAGAAGATAAATACTGAAAAAGCAGACACTCAAACCAAGTTATTTGGTCTCTGAAATTATTGCCAAGGTTGCAGCACCTCAGATTTATGGTGAGAAACTTGTCAAGCATGCTATGATAGCTTGTGCAAATGAGGTTCTGGGGAAAGATGCTGCATCTACTCTGAGTACAATTCCACTTTCAAATAACGCAATTACAAGAAGACAGGATGAAATGTCTAATTTTGTTTAGGAGAAGATTGTGGAAATTCTCCAAAAGACAAAATTTTTCTATCCAGGTTGATGATGGCACAATTCATCGCTAAGCTATCCTTCTGATCTATGTCAGATTCATTCATGAAGATGATATGAGGGAAGAAATGTTATTAAAAGTTTGTCTGAAACTACTAATGGAGAAGATATATTCAATGAAGTAATGTAGTATTTTAATGATAAAAAAATTCCATTGACTAATTTGATCAATATTGCATCAGGTGGAGCTGCAGCCATGACTGGAAAAGTGAAAGGCTTTGTTTCTAAAATGAAATCAGTTGCTCCTCACATTTTTTATATACATTGCATTATCCACAGACAGCATTTGGTTGCTAAGAATATTGGAGAACACATGGAAGAAGCACTTAACACAGCCATACATGCAATTAACTTTGTCGAATCAAACTCAGTGAATAATAAATTTTTTATGCTATTCTGTGAAGATGAAGGTTTTAAAACCCTATTGCTTCACACAGAAGTAAGATGGTTGTCAAAAGGCATGAGCCTTGAAAGACTAGAGAATTTGTGGGAACCATTAATCAACTTTCTCATGTTCAAGAGTCAGATGACTCATTACAACTCCAAGAAGCAAGCTGATACAGCTAAGAAAATTTTGGAAAGACTTTCTGGGTTTAAATGAAAAATATTCTACTTGAGTGATATTTTTAAAACAGTGAATCTGCTTAACTTAGAGCTGGTCTCAGAAGATAAAAGGGGAAATGGGGAAATTAAAATTTTAGAAAAAAACAGTTTCAAAAAAATTTGGCATCATTTCAATATTTTAACACCACTGTTCCTACATCAGAATGCATTGCTGCATGCAATGCCCATCTTGAAGGTATTCATGTAGACTTTGAAAGAAGATACAATGATTTATTAAAGATGGATTATCCACTCTGGTTTGCAGACCTAGAAAATTATGAGCCAGATGAAAATTTTGAGTTTGCTGAAATGTTGCTGGATTTGAAAGAAAATATGAAACTGAGAAGAAGAGTTGAAAAAGAAGGTGTCTTTGCCTACATATCGATAAAGGAATCACACACAAATATTTTTCGACATGTAGAAGCAAGCATCATTTCTTTCCCTGCCACATGGATGATAGAATCTGCATTTTCAGCTGTTGTAGATATTTTAAGTAGAAAAAGAAATAAATTAGATGTCAACAGCAGAGGAACTATCAGACTCAGATGAAATGAGCTCATTAAAATTGATTATGATATCTTGTGTCAGAAACACCAATATCAAGCTAGTCACTAGCTGAATGGACTACAAATGAATGACTTTATGAAAAACGATTTTGATATCTTGTGTTTATCGTTTGTTTGCTAAAATAAATTTTGAAGTGTAAATAGACTATATTGTCTTTTCATTAAGCATTTTAGTGTGAATATAGAATGGCATAACGTAAAAGTAGAAGTGGTCCCTAGAGATTTTTTCAAGTACAAAATGGGCCCTATGCTGGAAAAGGTTGGGAACCACTGTTGCTGGTTTATGATTTCTCTTAATACCTGGCTGAACCCTATTTTATTTATTTAGGTCAAATAGTGTTTTTCAGTATAATATGTATGTATGTATGTATGTATGTAGGTATGTACGTATGTATGTATGCATGTATGTATGCATGCATGTATGTATGTATGTATGTATGTATGTATGTATGTATGTATGTATGTATGCATATATGTACGTATATATGTGTGTATATATGTATACATGTATATAGATATGAATATGTATGCAAATGCATGTATATATGTATATGTATACATATACATCTGTATGTAAGTATATATACATATAAATGCATATACATGTATTTATACATATGCATATATATATATATATAATATATATATATATATATATATATATATAATATATATATATATATTATATATATATATATATATATATGTATACTTATGTATGTATACATATACATCTGTATGTAAGTATATATACATATAAATGCATATACATGTATTTATACATATGCATATATATATATATAGTGTGTACTGTTCTGTTATTGGTTAACATCAACAAAGAAAGTACTCCATCCTGTAACCGATAAATATCATTTAATAAACAAATTCACATCTTCATCTGTTTCCAAACAAGGTAATATTTTTTCCCATTGCTAGACATGTTTTTCATGGAAGATTGGAAATGAACAACGTCACTTGTATGACTGTGATACTCAATTACAACCATCACGTGATGTCAAGACAAGGACACACACACACAGACATGATGGGCTTCTTTCAGTTTACACGTATATGTATGTATTTATATATATATATATATATATATATATATATATATATATATATATATATATATATATATATATATATATATATATCATCATCATCCATGCTAGTGGCACGTAAGAAGTACCCAGCTTTTGGTATTAGGAAGGGTATCCAGCTATAGAAACCATGCCACAACAGGCTATTGGAGTGTGGACCATTCCTCAGTTGACCAGCACTTGTCAAACTGTTCAACCCATGCCAGCATGGAAAACAGATGTTCAATGATGATGATGATCATCATCATCCTTTAATGTCTGTATTTCATGCTGGAATGGGTTGAGCAGTTTGACGACAACTGACAAGCAGGAGAGCTGTACTACGTTCCAGTTTGATTTGGCTTGAGTTCTATGGGTAGATGCCCTTCCTTATACCAACCACTTTACAGTGAATTACGTGGCACTGGCCTAAGTGATTTTTGTGTGGCACCAATCTTATTCACCAGGGGAAGCAACAACAACACTTCTGCTGTGGAGGATGGGTCTTTATATAAACATACATACTTATAAACATAAACATACATACTCATGTGTTTTAATATTTTAATCGTTGCAGAATCCCAATACCAGACATCTCGTGCCACCCATTGATGTTTTGTGGATCACAGGATCAGAAGGTGGAAACTATTATTATTCATTTGGTGGTTGACACAGAATTGAAGCATACACATCTTTACAGGAGAGAAGCATTCCTTGTAAACTAATTAAAGGCACAGCAGAAGACCTTAAGGTTTACATGGGATCATCTGCTCCTGATCTTCAATAGAAAAGGTAAATATTGTCTTTTTTTAAACTGAAACATTTTACTCTATTTACGTTGATCTTTTTTAGCTTAGTGCTAGGTCACAAATTTCCGTTTGTATAGTCCGTTAAATTAACTTCATTATACTATTGGTATTATCTTATTGATTATCCATGGAGAATAAAAGTTTTAATGAATTTCAGTGAGAGTTGAACTCATGACATATAGAGATGTAACTAGAACTGCAATGTGTTTCACCTTCATTTCTATTTCAGCCACACTATTGTTTGTACTTACTCCATAAACAATGAAGGAGACTGTAAGTGGTATTCAATTGGCTAAAAACAGTGCCCCAGTCTTCTTTGAACCACATTGTATAGTCTTAAAAAGAAAAAGTGAACCAACTGAAAACTGTAAATACACTGTGTCTGAAAATTCCACAAAATAGTCAATTGCTGGAATACTGCAGGTTTCCTTGATCAAGGATGATCCTGTCCTGCATAACTGGGAATGCATATGAATCAAAAGTTATAAAAAACTGAATAAACCTGCTTGGGAAGTAACTAGAAATTTGGAATACTGGGGTAATGTGGTTGGATAAGAACTTTTGAAGGTGCTGTTCTGATATGGTTCATAGTAAATTAAAGTAAATCTATCAATTACACCTCCTCTCTAAGTGTGGTAGCCTTGTGTTAATGTAAAGTGAAAATATATAATGCAAATGGCATGAAGAGGAGAAAGGCTTCTGGTATCTTTGTAATTCAGTCTTGGCCCATCATCAATATAATTACCTTCACTTGTGTTTAAGAAATGCATCACACTATAGAATACTTTGTCCCTTAATATTTTAGCTTCCACTCCTGTAAGTACTAACTGGATTCCAAATTTCTAGTTTCACTCAGTCTACTTAGGAGCTTGTTGTGTCCCAGCATATGTGCTGCTTCTTTTAGTTTTCATATTTTCCAGTGATGTTCTCTCTCTATTATTTTAACTGCATCCCACAGAGAGAGGTGGTCTCCATTCTTCCATTCATTCTCTGACCTTTGTATTTCAAAAACTTTTTAATCTGGCGTGTCTTCTATATACATAGGAGTGGCTATGTGGTAAGTAGCTTGCTTATCAGTCACATGGTTCTGGGTTCAGTCCCACACAAACATATACTTATAAATATATATATATATATATATATATATATATATATATATATATATATATATATATATATATGTATGTAAAAAGTAAAAAATATATACAAACTGGGACAAGAACGTGAAACACCTAGAAGACGACACAAGAACCACAGGACGGGACATTCAAAGCCCTCAGTCATCAGTCAAGAACCGGATCATCTTCGCAATTTCGGATGATATATATATATATATATATATATAATATATATATACGACAGGCCTCTTTCAGTTTCCGTCTACCAAATCCACTCACAAGGCTTTGGTTGGCCCCAGGCTATAGTAGAAGATACTTGCCCAAGAGGCCACTCTGGCCAACCAAAGCCTTGTGAGTGGATTTGGTAGACGGAAAGTGAAAGAGGGTTGTCGGATATGTATATATATATATATATATATATATATATATATGTATATGTTTGTGTGTCTGTGGTTGTCTTCCCACCCCCGCCATCGCTTGACAACCGATGTTGCTGTGTTTATATCCCGATAACTTAGCGGTTCGACAAAAGCGACCGATAAGCGACTAAAGGCGGTGCTCCAGCATGACCGCAGTCAAATGCCTGAAACAAATAAAATAATTAAATACTACATATATATATATATATATATATATATATATATATATATATATACGACGAACTACTTTCAGTTTCCATCTACCAAATCTATTTCCAAGGCTTTGGTCAACCCGAGACTATAGAAGGAGACATTTGCCCAAGGTACCACGCCGTGGGACTAGATCTGGCACCATGTGGTTGAGAAGCACAGACCCACGCCTCCACCTTTGTTTAAAAGTTTCAAGAATTTTCTCAGAAAATATGTATTAACTTTTTTTTTTATCTTGTTATAATATTATATAAATTACAACTTTCAACAAACCTGAGGAAAAGGCCACGAATTCTAGAAAAATATTTCTAGAAAGTTTATTTTAAGTTCCTTCGACTGTCTGGAGTTAAATTTAGATTCATTGCTTTTTATTTTATCTAAATAGTGACTATATACATTGTTAATGCATCTATATAAATGTACATATACACACACATATAAATATATATTCATATATGATTGCCTGTCTGTCTGCATGTATGTATGTATGCATGATGGCCATCAGTTTTATATATAAACTTGTGAGCGCGCGTATGTTATAGATATAAGTGTATGTGCGTGTATGCATGTATATATATATATATATATATATATATAAACACACACACAGATACATATATGTACAAATTAAACTGGGTTTCAGTTCTCGACTGACGTCTGTTTTTCTGTACAGTCCATTAACTACCAAAAAAAAACAACAACAGCAACAGCAAAAAGAATAAAAAATACAACACCCAGCGAATGTAAACTTCAAGACTTGTTGGCAGCAAACTAGACAGATGGGAAAACCTGTATTAGTGTTTTGTGTCTAAAGATAACTTGTAGCGTCACGGCTAATGGCGATGGGTAACCTATATGAGAAACCTGATGCAGGTTGCAGAAGGAAGTAGAAATCCTAGAAGGGGACGCTCAATACACGGCCATATGTGTGTATGTATGTATGTATGTATGTATACATGTATGTATGTATGCATGTACGTATGTATGTACATATGCACGTATGTAAACCTGATATATACACACATTTATATATAAGTATATATATACATGTTACACACACGCACATACTTGCGTATGTCTTTATATGTATATGTACGTGTGTGTGTATGCATTATGTATACATATGCATACATATACATATGTGTATATATTATACATAGCACACACACACACACACACACATATACATACATGTGCCTGGGCACATCATATGCAAACACAATGATAGGTATACATCATTACACGAGATTGCATTACACGAGTCATGCATACACTCACATATATTTATATACTCACATATACATTTACACATGGTTATTCCAGTGTGTGTGTGCACATACACACACACACACACATACACATCTCACTGTATCGATCTGATTATCGGGTGTTATTTTACACCGCTGGCCACAATGCACAATCTTGCATTGTCATAGCTCTCCAATGATGACTCCGCCCCCATGCTAGATAGGCGGGCAGACCAATGTACTCCTAAGCGGAACACCATTTCGACGCGGACTTACCCTAAGTAAACTGATGTAAGCTGAAATGAAATGTTTGTCTTTATTTTCTCAAGAACAGCGCACCTCTAGTCAGGGAATCGAAAGCACAACTCCGTGAGCGTGAGTACAACCGCCTACCGACTAAGTTATGGATACGACACACATACGACAGGCATCAACGCAGCTTCCGTACTTCAAATGCACTCAGAAGGTATGGCAGGGTGGTGTTACCCCGCAATGGGATTGAATTCAGGGGCATTAGATTCTAAATCAAGCTTCCTGACAGTACAGTCATGCCCGCGCTTATACGAAACAACTAAACAAACGGTAACAACGAATCTCAAACATACTCACGTACTCAAAAAAAAATTTTAATGAAATGAGTATAAAATAGACATATATGTAAATACATCTTATATTTTTACTTGTCTCACTCATTAACCTACGGTCATGCTGGGGCACCGCTTTAAAGAACTTTTAGTCGAATGATTCAACCCCATTACTTATCTTTTTAAAGTCTGGTATTTATTCTATTGACTCCTTTGTCGAACTGTTAAGTTACGGGAACGTAAACACAGGAATACCGGTTATCAATCTGTGGTGACACAAGACACGCACACATACATACACATTCACACACATGTATATATATATTATATATATATATACAGACATGTATGCACACACACACACACACCACACACACACACACATATATATATATATATTATATATATATATATATATATATATATATACACATATATATGGATCTATCTATATGTACATTATCTACATTTGACGGATAGGAAAATATTAAATTTCTAAACCCTAAAATCCACTCCATAATTGCCTACGGGCATATAGCATAGTGGTTAAGAACGCGGGTTACATACCCCTAGATCCTGTGTTAGATTCAAAAATACCTTAGGAATGAGAACCCAGGTTCCCCGAGACACCTGATGAAGGCTGGAGGGTATATCAGCCGAAAGGTTGTGTTACAAATAAACAAGATGAGGACAAATCACCCCAGTACTTCTTTTTTAAATAAGATAACGAAGCCTCGTACTTATTCTATCGGTCTGTTACGTCGAACTGCTAAATTACATGTTGTCAAGCACTCTTGGAGTAATCAGAAACGCAAATAAATATATATATAACTGTGTGTGCGAGTATGTGTGTGTGTGTGTGAGAGAGAGAGAGAGAGAGAGTGTGTGTGTGTGTGTGTGTGTGTGTGTGTGTGTGTATGACAGACTTATTTCAATTTGCGTCTACCAAATCCACTCACAAACTTTTGGGTGGCCCAAGGTGATAGTAGAAGACACTAAAGAAGAGACCCGAAGTGCCACTAAGTGGGGCTGAACTCGGAACTATGTGATTGGGAGGCAAACTTCTTACTATACAGCTACTCTGTGTGGAGTAATTATACAACAGGAAAACAACAGTATTCTAGATTTTGGTTTTACAATATCAATTTACTTCGTTTTTTGTAATACGGTATTAAGACAATATAACTCTCCCCAGACACAGCTTATCAATTTAGTTTCTGTAAAATACCCTTGTTTGGGGAAGGGTTGTTTTTGCTGGATTGGTGTGGGGGTGATATGTAATCACAATCGTGTCTCGCCTTATTTGGTTTGTTTTTTGCTGGTTTTTTTTTGGTTTTTTTTTGCTTGGAGCAAAGTTTGTTTTATATACTTTCAGTGGAAGTTTTACTTCTTTATTTCTTAAGAAATCGCCTGTTTGTTTGTTTTCAATTTTCATCAATTTTATGAGACTCCATTGTAACATAAAATAATAACGTTGTTAATTATTATGAATTTTGTGTCATATTTGCTGTTGTCCTCTTCATAATTATTTTCGATGTATTAGATATTTTTTGCCGTTGTTCATTATTTGGACTTTGTTTTGTTTTGTATTTTTTTATGATGGATACATTTGTTGTCTCTATTCTTACTTTTTGTTAAAAAAAACAATTGAAAACAGACGTATTTAATTGCTTGGGAACCATTCAACAATATGCATCCATGCATCTTAATTGCAAGCAAGAAGACACAAGATGTTCTTGTGACAATCACAAATAAGTCGTAGAGAAAAAGAGGTAACAATTACAGAACGTATGTGAGAAAAGTCAGGACTGTCTTAATAGCATTATGGGCCCCGGGAATATCAGGGCACTAGGCCCTATAGTATTCATCTATTGACAGTAAGCCACAACATGCACAAATCTGATTTAGGCCCCTAGACCCGTGAGGCCCGTGGGCAACTGTTCAGTGTATCCATCCCTAAAGACAGCATTGAGAGAAGGATAAATAAGAGAGAAGTGATTAGACAGATATATATGTGAATAAGTATGCATGTGTATGTGAGTGTCTACACACGTGTGTGTGTGAGAGAGAGAGAGTGTGTGTATGAGCGGTGTATGTGTGTGTGTTTGGTATGAATGTGTATATTATTTCTCTATGTGTGTATTTACCATTAGATTTTCTAAGGATAAATTCATGTACAGCATTCATAAGACGTGTGCACATGTGTTTGTTTTGTATCAATACACGTATGCACGCATGTACGCATGTCTGTGCGCACGCGGATAGGTAAGAACATATTCAGGTGCATGTGTGGATGTGACATTGTTATGAATATCTTGTACTTGTGTTTAAGTATTGTAAGTACGTGTGTGCGCGCGCACACACACTGCGAACACATTAAGCGCGAAACTTTCTATAAATCGTTAACATAATGAACAAATTCTTCTATTTTAAAGTATCTAAAAGTTAACAGCTCAACGTATTAGATGTATAATAATGATATACAAAAATTGCAATAATTTAGGACTGTTGTTACTGCAATTCCTAAATAAAAGGTGCAAAATTTTTGTAATACACCTCGTAAATATAGTTCTTAAACTTGGATCTTGCATCTTGTATTAAGCATAGATATGCACACGAATACACAAATAAATACGTACATATATATATATATATATATATATATAATATATATATAATATATATATATATATAATATATATATATATATATATATATTATATAATATATATATATGTATGTATATATAACTCCAAGAAAGTTAGAGGTTGTGAATTCAACCAACTAAGGGATAATAATATCAATCCAATATACTGCTGGTAGAATACCCAATTATCAATATACAAGTGTTTTTATTGCATTGTGTACTAAATGGGTGAAGGTAAAGAAATATTTTACCATTAATTTATAGAGCTATAAGAAAATGGGGAGATCAATAGGTGGTTCAACTTTTAGACATTATATTATATTGATCCCCTCCATTTTCTTATTGCTCTCTCTCTTTCTCTCTCTCTCGCTCTCTCTCTCTCTCTCTCTATATATATATATATATATATATATATATATGTGTGTGTGTGTGTGTGTGTGTGTGTGTTGTGTGTGTGTGTGTGTGTGTGTGTGTGTGTGTGTCTGAATATACAGCATTGAGTATTTGCGGCACAAAAGTAAAATCGTAAAAGCAACAGCATTACCCATATATACACTGTAGACGGTTGAGACGGTAGAGCAACACATTACATTTTTTAATAATTATTTCCCATCTATCCAGTTCAAAACTGAAAATCTGTCTTTCATCCTTGTATGAATGCTAAAATATATAAATAGCATTTATACACTATAATCGATAAATTTATAATTCCATTCCCCAATCAAAAGTTTGTTCTGTAATTCTGAAAGAAATTCATAAAAATTGATATATTTCGCTTTGTTTTGTTTTTCTCTGTGTATTTTTGATTGCTTGTTTGTTACTTGCGTTAAAGTTGTTTTTATTTACTAATTATAGTTGTTTTGTTATATATTTATAATCTACTAATTCATCTATTTTATTTTGCTAGGTCCTGGATGTCGGTCCAGTGGTCATGAAAGCTAATACTTACTGGAGCTGACTAACACTGCAAAACTAGCGACACAACCAATAATAACAATAATTCCTGAGATAAACACAAAGACTGTTTACTGTAACAAAATGTCTGTTATTCATCCCTGATGCATGAGCTTTCTAGAAATTTAAGACTGGAATCCTAAGAAGAAAATATCTTATTAAAAATGTCGACGTTGATCCTGGAAAGGAATTGGTAGAAGCTGATACTTTCCGTTGACTAAACATCCTCTTTGTAATAATAATAATAATAGTAGTAATAATAATAATAACAATAATTATAATTATAATGATAATGGTAGAGAAGACAAGCCAAAACAACCTGGTATATGTTTGTTTGTCCATCCACATTCTGGAAACATAATGGAAGCTGACAGAAATCGCAAAGTTATTATGGTCGAACCTTTGACTAATGAACAGCATATCTTTGCTTATAACGTCTCCAATATAACTGATAGTCCAGAAGCGGGACTAAATCAGTTCGGAACCACTATTGGACCATTAGATGACCAGATTTGGACTCCAGACGTAATCCAACGTGTCGCGTCACTAGTTGTGATCATGGTCATTACATTAATAGGAAATACAATAATCATAATAGTACTGACTTGTAGTAAATATAAGAAGAAAAACAGTCGTGTGAATATTTTCATTATAAATTTAGCTATTGGGGACCTGACTGTGTGTTTCGCTACCATGACTACAGAAATTCTATTCGTCTGCTTTGGTGAGTGGGTCCTAGGACCTGCTGCGTGCAAGATCTTACCTTACCTACAGATTGTCACTCTAGCTAGTACGACCTTCATACTCACTGCCATGAGTTATGACCGTTTCATGGCTATCTGCAACCCATTAAATTTTAGAAACACCATTCACCAAGCTCGAATATCGATTGCAGCAGCTTGGATTATGGCGTTCGGATTCGCTGTACCACAGCTCTTCATTTTTGTACAAACTATCAAAGGGGTACATCCAAATGGTAAGAAAAAATATGGTTGCCAAACTCATGGTTACACTGGAGAATGGCAAAGAAAAGTTTATTTTACCTTTTTGACAACATACATTCTCATCATACCGGCCATTCTGATCTCATATTTCTATATCAATGTAGTGCTTGCTGTTTGGCGAGCAAGTCGAGAGATAGTCAACACAGCAGGAGAAGGGACGCTTCGTAGGAGTGTCCCAAATCGCAGTACAATACCACGCGCCAAAATCAAAACAATCAAAATGACTTTAAGTATTATAACAACTTTTATTGCTTGCTGGACCCCATATTTTGTTGTCAATCTGATACGAATATACAGCAATTACAAATACGATATTCCAGCTACGGTGATTGCTTTCGCTGAAACAATGGCCCTCTTACAGAGTGGGTTGAATCCTTTGGTTTACGGTTTTTTCAATATTAAGCTGAAGAGAGGACTCATGGAGGTCTTCTGCCCTCATAAGATACCAAGACTGAACAGGAATCAAAGTTTACGCACTGTGCTGCCGACAGAGTGTGTATCTGTCGCTGAGGATTTCAAAAGCTCTCGAAGTTCTGTGCGAAGTGGACGAGAATATCATCTTGTTAATCAGACTAACAACGTACCAACTCCAACAGGTGACAGACAACGAAACCAGAGTTCCATTATTACAGAAGAAAACACGAACGGGTACAGATTACGGGTAAGGTTTACTCCCAAAGAAACAACTCATCCAGCGGATAGTAAACACGGCGAAGAAAATACTCTGGAAGAGGATTTACAGCCAAGTACCGAATGTGAAACAACAAAAGTATAAACTATATATTGAAATATTTCAAAAGAAACAAGTGAAGCGATCTTGAAAGAGATATCTCAAATGTGTTCACATCAAACTCATCAGTCAATATATGTATATATCATTCTATGTTAATGCTTAGAGACCCCACATACATGCATGTATAAGCATATGTATATAGCAGGAAATATGTATGCGTGTGTATGTATATACGAATATATGTGTGTATGTGTATCAGTTAATATATACGTATAGAATATACTTATATACTGACATGTATATGCATAGAGATACGTACATGTATATATGTGCATATGTATGTATATATGTATGTATGTGTGTGTGTATGTATGTATATAGTGTTGCAAATACCTGGTACATACTAGTCTGTAATCTGCATACTAAGAAAATGAAATACCACGTTTTTCGTACGTAGGAAAAGCTCAGAGAAATGTACTTGAGTGTGTCTAGATACAAGTAAACATTAGCTAGGCACAAGTACATGCATAAATGCATATATATATATATGTGTGTGTATATATATATATATATATATATATATATATATATATATATATGTATGTATATATGGTTCCATATGTACTTGATGAAATCAAGAGGTAAACCAGTGAACATTTTCAAACACAGTGTGAACATCGTAGCGAGCTACCTTTAAAAGCCGGATATATTCTACCAATAGAGCGAAGAAGTAAAGAAGAAAGTGAGAGACACATAGAGAGAGTGAGAAAGAAAGGACGAGAGATATGAAAGATATTAATGTATTTATATTTTTTCTTTTGATAGAGATTAGGAATGGGAAATATATATGTGTGTGTGTGGATGCATCTATATATATATGTATGTATATATATATACATGCACACATACACATATATATGTATATATCTATCTATATATTCGTATATATATATAAATATATATATATATATATATTATATATATATATATATATATATATATATAATATATATATATATACATACATATGTATATGTATACATATGTATATACATAAATATATGAATATATGTTTGTGTATTTTTTTATCTGTATGAGGATATATGGCACTCCCCATGTCATGTCCGACCAGGAAGCAAGCTTCATGTATCCATCAGCTTGTTCCATTTTGATACATAACGTATTGTTTATTCTCATAGCTCACGCATGCATGCAAGGTTATCAGTCTCCATTAACCTATTTACAACTGCCGCACAGGGGAAACATAAATAGATACAAACACACGCACAGACATGCATACAGGTATATAATGATGTTTGTATATATGCGCATGTATATAGATATACACACACACATATATATACATATATACATAGATATATGTATATATATATGTGTGTGTATGTATGTATGTATGTATATATATATATATATATATATATATATATATATATATATATATATATATATATATATATATTATATATATATATAAGGAAGGATGAACATTGACCTTTAGAATGCCAGAATTTCGTCAAAAATGTATATATATGCATATATAAAGAGAGAGACGTATGTGAATGTATAAAACACACACAAGCACACACATTAGTTTTTCTGTTCAGGATGGATAAGTTTGAATGCAAATTTTTTAGTATCATCCATGAATCATGTATTCAATTCAACCCCATTTTTACAAGTTACTCGTTGAAACGAAGTACTACCATAAGGACAATGTTCAAAAATGCAAAAGGTGTATAAAAGAAAGTCGTTTGCGTATGAAAAACGAGGATATAAACCTAGCAATAAAAAGATTTTTAAAATATAGAGTCAAACTACTGAGGGCTTAAGGTTTTCTTTCTTTTCCAAAGAGAGGAACGGAGATGAACGAAATGTGGAACTGCAAAGCAGGTATAGTCTAGATATTACATCCTTCTGTTAAAATATTCCACTACCATCATCCCATACGGTTTGTATTTCGGTGGCATTCAGTAAAATCTATACTTTCCAGAGACTGAAAATTACAGAACTCTAAATAAGCAAGAGAAGAAACAATCTTTTGGTCTTCAAAATATCGAAGAAGATTAAATACATGATGTTTTTTCCTATTGGTGTGGCACGTTTTAAACAAGCACAGATATTACAAATAACACGTGATACGTCATTACAATACATCCTGTATATAAAATATAATCAATTTATATACCATTAATATAAATTTTAAGGGCTTCGTCAGGAAACGCAGCGCCGGTGACTCTTTCATGACCGCTATTACGTATAAGAAGAATAATGAAGTTGACTTCAGTGAAGTGATCTAGTGCAAATGCTTGTAACATAGCAGAATTCACTGAGGTTTACCAAAGAGCAGCCAGGGTGACGGATTAAGTATAGTAATTATGGACAGGAAAAAAAAATTATTTTCTGACAGGCTTCCATGTGGTTTCCGTCTACCAAATTACCTAAGCAAGTCGTTGTCGATTCCGAAACTCTGGTAGAAGACTCTTGGTAGAAGACTCTTGGTAGAAGATTTGTCAAAAACACATGTGATATAAAAAAAGCTTATACGTTATGTAATATTTACTGTGAAATACGGTGAGTTGAGTGGGTGTGGTAATGTATTCCACAGTGACGTGGCTAAAATGTTGGTTCTGTTGTTGTTATATTATTCCTTAGTTATAAAATTTCTTCTAAAGATCTTCCCTTAATATAGTTAGTGAGTTAGTATTAATACAAAATTTCAATGTAAAATTTGATCGATGAAGGCTTTTGCCTTAAATCGATTATTAAATGCCCAACTAATGAACTATTCAAGGAAGACTTGAACAATAATATCGAATTATATACAAACATACATACACACACACATCTCTGTGTGTGTATGTGTGCGCTCGTGTGTGTGTGCGTGTATGTATATGCATATATGTAGTTATTGAATTATAAGTATAAACAGACATATATATGCTTACATTAATATATGACCGCGGCTCTGAGCTGAAACTAGAGGAAAATACATATATATATATATATATATATATATATATATATATCTATATATATTATATATATATATATATATATATATATACATATATGCATTATTTGTGCATGTATGCAAAATGTATGTTGTGAATATGGGTATGTGTGTGTTTGTGTGTGTACATGTGTATATATAGAGAGAGAGACAGATACACAGACAGGCAGAGACAGAGCGATAAGGAGAATGAATATGCATTGAAATTCATGCTCGTAAATATATGTGTATTGAAGAATAGTACCCAATGCAAGAAGTAGAGTTTAATAATATAATTGACACTTTTAGAATTGTTTCTTTAACTTTCACATCTGATGATCGAGCGATAGTTAATATTACCATTTGCTGAAAATTAGAAAAGGTGCATCTTGGTATAACAGTTATAATATTTCATCTGTATGAGTGTGACATGTGCTCGTGCGCATGTGTATGTGTGTGTGAGGGTAATCGTATGTCATCCACGTGCGTATTACTGTTATTGTTGCTGATGTTGATGATTATGACGATGATGACGACGACGATGATGACGGTAACCATTATCATCGTTTTATTTCCAAAGTAAAAAAAATACAAAAGAAATTATTTTCATGAAATTTATTAATAATAATATTAATAAAAATCTACAAAAAGAGAAAAAGAAAAAAAAAACTTGCCTTCTGTGTTCTAAAAAACGACTTTTTTAAAACAAATTGTTTAATCATACTTGAAAATACTGCATAAAATCACACACTAACACATGCACACAAATATGTGTGTGTACATATATATATATACCCACACACACATACAAGCATATACATACATGTCTAGATACATATATACGAACAAACGTGCATCAGTACATACATGCACTCTTGTTATACATTATATTCATACACACTCATACGAAGTCTCCCGTAGTCTGGTCTGTAATATCGTTTTCTGATAAATATGGCGACAGTAATTCTCATAAGCTTCATCTACATATCATAGCTAAAAATACAATAGCAAATTATGATAGTAGAAACATAGGATTGGCTATTAACCTTCCTGTCTTTTGCCACTATATGTATGATATTTCACTATTCAGTTCTACATTGGCATGAAAAAAATATTTCACTGTAATATTTAGATCGTCAATATATATTTTTAAAATATTGATTTAAGAACAAGAGATTTGTTTTCAACAATGACGACTAAATTATTTTGACGATTATGTTTTAATTTAATACTGTTGTCATTACCTGTTTTTCAAGAGACCAGTGAAATGCAGAAACGGTAGCGAGACAGGAACGGAAAAAAAAGAGAAAATTCCGTGCTCTATATACGTCCGGCTAAATTTTCAGTTCAAATTCCGCCGAGGTCGACCTTGCTTTTCGTAATCTTGGGATTGCTAAATTAAGTCCCAGTGAATTACTATAATGATTTAATCGACTGCTATATTCCATCCAAATATGTTGCTGGGCTACAAATCATTATTTTATTCATAACAGAAATGGTGGATTGGCATGGGTTGTACAGCGCTTAAAACAATACCCTAGTAACATTCGTTTTCCTTCTTTACGTTTTGAGTTAAATTCTGCCATAATCGCATTTTGCTTTCATTTTTGCAAAGGCAATATTATAAATAACAGTTGACTACTGAGGGCCAAATTAATCGTCTGTAACTCACGCACACATACACGCAGAAATTATGACCCTGTGCAGAAGATTTAAATCGCTATTTTTAGTTTTCTACTAGCTTGGCTAAAGCTTGCGAACTTTCAACAACAAACTTATGTAAAATAAAGCAATAGAAACGTTAACTCATATACTTACTTATAGATGTAACAGCAATAAAATCAGTTGAAAACTAAAACAGAAGAAACTGTTAAAAGAAACTAATCAGCCCTCATTGAGAAGGTAACAGTAC
>NC_043007.1:45000741-45018241 GCF_006345805.1 Octopus sinensis | reverse complement strand
CGCTCTGAGTTCAAATTCCGCTGAGATCGACTTTGCCTTTCATCCTTTTGGGGTTGATAAAATAAGTGCCAATTGCGCACTGGAATCGATGTAATCGACTTAACCACCACCACCACCACCACTCGAAATTGCTGGTCTTATGCAAAAATTTGAAATCATTAATAGCCGATATAATTATTGGTTGGCTGGTTGATTCATTCGTTCGTTCGTTGATTGGTTTGTTGGTTAATTTCTTAATTCACGTCTTAAATCATATACAATGAGTGCTGAGATAGTAAAAGGGAGATAAAAAAGAAGAATAAGCATAAGAGGTTTATGATGCATGCACATACTTAAAAACAGTGGCAGGCAATGAGTAAAGCTACACACACACACATAGATACACACACACACATAGACACACACACACAAACACACACACACACACGAAGAAGTAATGACTCACAAAGACAGGAAGGAGGAGGAGGAGGTAAATGACAGAGTATTTAGTTTTTATGAGAAAAGTGAAACAAATGAAAATTTTGCTTTGTTTAATATTTTGAAGTAATAAATATTTTTCATCAATTTATATAAGAACCAAAACATTCGATAAAATTTAAATGACAATTTTATCACGTGTACCATATTTACTTATATTATCCATCATGGTGAACGTATACTGCCAAAGTTACCCCTTAATTGATGGGTAACACCTTAGTAAATAAAATGACTGATAAAAATTACATATGGGTATAACTTAAAAAGTTCTGAAGGAGGGATCAGAATAATGCAACCGAAGTGAGGCTGGAGTAAACTTATGTAATGCTGACAATCCACGATATATCATACAGAACTATGGGTTAAGAATTTATAATGAAATGTCAGTGTCAAATTTTGGCACAAGGCCAGCAAGTTCAGGGATGGGGTAAGTCAATTATATCGGCCCCAGTGAATGACTGGTAGTTATTTTATCGATCTCGAAGGGATGAAAGGCGAAGTAGACTTCGGGGAATTTGTACTCAGAATGTAAAGACGGATGAAATACCACCAAGCATTTTCTCGGCGTGCTAAGGATTCTGCTAGCTCACCACTTCAATAATAACAATAATAATAGTAATAGAGAGTGGCATATTCCCTAATGAGCAAAAAAGGCGTAAACGTGGGTCCTATGGTTGTAAAGATTAGCTACTCATCAATAAGATTATCTTAGAAGATTGTCACAAACGGCACAAAAACTTGTCGATAGCCTAGATTAGACTATAAAAAAGCTTTTGATAGTCTACCACATAACTGGATTAAGAAATGTCTGGAAATGTACAAAATAGCACCTACTCTGCGAAACTTCTTGTCTGTAAGTATGAGATCGTGGAGAACCATACTGACTTTGAACAGCGACAATGAATCTCTTAATGCTGGAGATGTAAGAATTTCATGTGGCATTTTCCAGGGTGACTCTCTATCAACACTCCTCTTTTGTCTAGCCTTAATACCACTCTTGAAATTGCTCAGTGATGTACAATATGGTTATAAAGGGTTTGATTAAAATATATATCATCTCATTTACATGGATGATTGAAAGCTCTTTGCAAAACATGACCAACAACTACAGGGCTTACTAGCGATTGTTAAACAATTCAGTTATGACATCAGTATGCAATTTGGCCTCGATAAATGTGCAAAAGGAAAAATGACAGAAGCACCCAATGTTAATCTTGACAAGCAGAATGTCATAAAGGAAATAGAACCGGCGGAGAGCTCCAATCATCTAGAAGCATTTGAAGGGGACGGAATCAAACATTCAGCGATGCGGGAAAGGATGAGAAGAGAATGTTATCTTAGGGAGTAAGGGCAATACGCAAGACAGAGCTGAAAGCAAGAAACAGGATCGAAGTGACCAATACTTTAGCCATACCAGTCGTGACTTACAGTTTCAATATCATTAGCTGGTCAATTACTGAAATATGTAATCTTGACAGAAAAATACGAAAATTGTTGACAATGCATAGAATGCACCACCCTGAAGCAGATATAGAACAGAAAAGAGGGAGGCCGTGGTCTTTTACAACTGGAATTAACAATGAAGATTACCGCAGTAGGCTTAGATACCTACCTGAAAAACTCTGATGACTGGATGTTAAAACTTGTCTCAAAACATGATACCCAGCAACAAAACAGGCAAAGGAATATCTAACTGAATTCTAAATACAAAAAATTCCAGAATTAGACGTATTAGAAACAAGCACAGAAAAAGCTAAGCGTATGAAAACCCGTGCTAAAACTTCTGCCTTAGATATTCTTACAGATAAATGACAAGTAAAACCTCTCAATGGCAAATACCCAAAGAGAGCTAATAGAGCCGATATCGACAAAGCCCTTAACCATCAATGGTTAGTGTCTTCTGGCTTAAAATCAGAAACAGAAGGGTTTATCATAGCAGCCCAAGATCAATGCCTATCAACAAGAAACTTTAAGGCCAACATATTAAAGAACAGTAGCTGCCCAACATGTCGTGAATATCAACAACAAAATGAAACCATTGATCATGTTGCCTTCATGTGCAGTCTTCTTGCGCCCACAGAGTATCCCAACAGGTATGATAGAGCAGCACAATATATTTACTGAGTAATTTGCAAAAACCTGGACCTGCCCCATGATAAAAGCTGGCGGGAACACAAACCACCTCCAGTGCTTGAAAATGATCGCATCTCACTCTGAAACTTCACCATTCAAACTAACAGAAAGATAGATGTGAATAGGCCAGACATTATATTGAAAGACTTCAGACAAAAATCATGCCTCCTCATTGATATAACTGTCCCAATCGCTATAAATGTATCTGTCAAGACCTACCAAAAACTGAGAAAGTATAAAGATCTTGAAATAGAAATTGGTAAAATGTGGAACCTCAAGTCTAAAACAATACCTGTTGTCATAGGTGCTCTGGGAATGACAGTAACAGGGGCTGATTCCTACCTAGCTCAGATACGAGTAAACCCCAAAATGGCAGAAATTCAAAAGATAGTTCTCATGGGAACTGCCCCTATCCTACGTAAAATACTGTTTTTGTAATCTCAAATTTTAAAACAAACTTATTATTTTCTTGTTTTCTTAAACATTCTCTAGAACAATACTATGTACAAAACCAAATATATGACACCCAAGGCATAACACCAATTTGAACTTCTAACTTGTGTTCTTTTGAGGTCTCTGGGTGAGACTTGGTGCCAACTTGTACAAAATCAAAGCAAAAGTTAAACATATAATAATAATAATAACAACAACAACAACAACAGCAACAACAACAACAACAATAATAATAATAATAATAATAATAATAATAATAATAATAATAATAATAATAATAATAATAATAATTATTATTATTATTATTATTATTATTATTATTATTATTATTATTATTATTATTATTATTATAACTATAATGATAATAATAATCCTTTCTACGATAAGCGCAAGGCATGAAATTTAGGAGGAAGCAGTCGATAACATCGACCCCACTGTTTCACTGGTACTTAATTTTTCGATCTCAAAAGGATGAAAAGTAAAGTCGGCGGAATTTGAACACAGAACAAGCTGTGAACAATACATTAAAAAAACCTTAGGAATGAGAACCCAAGTTCAAACTTTCCCCAAGACACCTGATGAAGGCTGGAGGGTATATCAGCCGAAACGTTGTATTAACAACAAACAAGACCAGGACAAATATCCGTCAAATATAAATAATGTAAATAATGTAAAATTCTTTGCGCTTTTAGGATTATTTGTGGGCAGTATCAGGAGATTAAACTTTTCCTTTCCAAACCAATCCCGCTTATTATTGCACTGTTCTACATCCCCACAACACGTGATTATGATTCTCTACTCCACTATCATTCAAATGCCATATGTATTTTGAGATTGAAGCGGGGATGCATTTGTCTTTGTATCTAAACGAATAGGTTTGTTGGCTGTATCTAATTTTGAAATTTTTTTCATAAACACGATGTTTTTCCGAACCATAAACAGCTTTTATACCAGCTCTACACTAGCTCCTTCGTGATTTACTTTTATTGTAGCTCCAAATTTTAGACCCTACATTCACTAAATAACTAAAGTGTCTTTAACAGAACTGATATTGAAAAACAAATTAGTTCTATATACAGAGAGTGAGAAACTTTAATGTATCTTAGTAAGGAAACATACAGCTATATTAGTGACGACTATTGTAATTTATAGTGGATTGAACAATACTTTTTGGTTTCTGCGTGTATTTAATTATTTAGAGCTTGATTCTAAATAGCTTATCACGTTGAAATTTCTTCCTTTCAATATTCTATTATAGTACAGAGCAATCATGTCAAATATAGCCATATCTGCTAATAGATTTTGAAATGGGTCTATTCACATTACAAGTTATGTGTTTAATAATTGCAGGCGAGTGATTAGAACCATTACAAATGTATAATGCTGGCTGGTTGTTAGCTCATTTAAAAATATATACTGTGAAACATATTACTGTTCTGGAAATATTCCAACTACAAACAGATTGGCTTCCTGAACCATCATACCCGTGACCGAGAAAATTTAGACCTAAAATTAAGCACACTTCACAAATTTTCATTGGGACCTTGCGTATTTCTTTCCCGCGCCCCGCTTCACTGAGTAGATAGGTAGCATATAAGTGGATTGTTACTTACAGATAACAAGTCTACGGGCCTCATTCATTGTTTTCCGCCTTCCCGAATTCACTGAGCGAATCAGTTTCATTAAGGCAACAAGACGCTGCCAAAGGCTGGTAAGCACCATAGAATGTGCACATCTTTAAATAAATCCAGTTTCATACCGGTTGCTTAGTTATAAGAGGCTGGCTTCCGTACTGATAACGAACAGACATATCTAATATGAGATTTGATAATGCATGTATAACCAAATGTTGATAGGAGCCATTATATTTGAAATTTTACCTGAAAATTAATTGAACCTGCTGATTTACTGTTGAAACTCTAAACTGAGGTTCACGGGCAGCATTTGTCTAACAGTCAGATTTTTCTCCATCACTCAAGCTCTTTTGTTTTCATTTCTGTAATATAAGATCACGTAGTAGTGAAAATATCTGGTCCTTAACTTCGAATTTTTAGCCAAAAATCGGTGACACAATCACTTGAATTCATGGCTTGATACTAAATAGTTGGACTGATCTTTACACCTATTCATTAAAGCTTACAGGCGGCATACTCAAACTTAATACGGATTTGATTTGCACACACAAACAACGTAACATCCAAATGAGTAGGTGTTTAATATTTAAACATTTAAGGTTCCTGTGCGAAATCCAATGGAGGCACTACCCATATACGGTGCAGAGCACTTCTTTGCAACTATAATTACGCAGTCCAACTGCTTTCAAATACACAACACTCTGTTGTTCGTATTACAGCTCTTACTTCGGTTTGCATTGCATGTCTCTTTTAGTGTACCTGCTTACTCGTATACCATGCGCAAATCATGAATACTTGGAACAGCAACAGAGAAAAACCGTTTGAGATGACAGAATAGCTAGAGCGTCGGACAAAATGCTTATCTGCATTCAAATCAAGCACTGGAGATCAAAGGTGTCGATTGACCCTTTCCACTGACAATCACAGACCTTACGCCAAAATTACGAGGCGTTTGATTAACTTCATTTTTATTACGTATCATGCAACCTCGTGGGGGCGCAATGGTCCAATGGTTAGGGTAGCGAACTCGCTTTCGGAGGATCGCGGTTTCGATTCCCAGACCGGGCATTGTGTGTGTTTATTGAGCGAAAACACCTAAAAGCTCCACGAGGCTTCGGCAGGGGGGGGCAACCCTTGTTGTATTCTTTCGCTGCAACTTTCTCTCACTCTCTCTCTTCCTGTTTCTTGAGTAACGCTGCGATGGACTGGCATCCCATCCAGCTGGAGGGACACATATGCCACAGAAACCGGGAAACCGGGCCCATGAGCCTGGCTAGGCTTGAAAAGGGCGACGTTTATCGTTTATCATGCAACCTCACATAACTTTACTTCAACTCCGCATTAAATTTTTACTCCTTATTTTACTTCCTGATATATCTCCCACATTATTCCATAATATTCATATATTATTTGTTAAATTATTTTCTTTATTATTGATAGATTTATTTTTTAACTTACTTATGCAGCGATCTATTTCTTTAATTATAAATGAATTTATTGCATTATTCAATCCTTTGTTTATACAAAGAAGTAGTAAATTAAATTGATTATTTACTTAACCAACCATTTTACATATTTTTTTTCTTTTATTCATTATTTATTCAATTATCAATAATTTAGTTTATTTCAAACTGTTATTTATTTGAATACTCATTACAATAATTTCTCTTAAACATCACTTCATGGCGTTTTTTATTCAAACTCTTATATACTTATTTACTTCCACTTCTTTCAATTATAGTCTAAGATACATTTCATTTTATCTATCACCCACAAAATTTTACTTTGTTTCGTTTTTTTTTTTTTCTCTCTCTCTTAAGATTCAGGATAAATCTTAATCGTTACTAACACGAAAACATTGCTCAGTCAATGAGACGTGTATTTTATTTCCATAACCTTATATATGCGTTTTGGTATTGTTGATAACAAGAAATCTTAACAGTGACAACACGTGGCTTCAGACGAATAAGAAAAAGTATATGTCAAGGCATGTGGTATCGTGTCTAGCGTGTTGCACTCGCGATCGCGGGATAGCGGTTTCGATTCCCAGAACGGCTGTAGGTTATGTTTTGGAGCAAGACGCTTCGGTTCACGTTGCTCCTGTCCACTCAGCTGTAAATGGGTGACCTTGTGATGGACTGGCGACTCGGAAAAATCACCAGGACAGAATACGTTTTGTATTCAGCGATCGGAAGGATGAATAGTAAAACGCATACTGTGAATCCCCACTGATTAGCATTGGTTGTTCACCTAAGTCTAAGAATGATGATGATACTAAAAGAAAATATAAACATAAATATGAGTACGTGTATGCTTATATTTCCTTAGTTTGTTAAAGCTGTTGTTTATATCGAGTCCTTTTAGATCTTGTAAGGACGCAAACCAATAAATAAGGATCGATGAAATAAGCACTAGTTTGAAAATATTGAACTTGATATCAGCGGCTAAACTCTTGCAGGCGATGTTGGCTTATACGTGACCAAGATTCAATGAATGTAACTAATAAATGAATAAAATAAAGATATATCTGGTTGAAATGATATTTATGTTCAAATATGTACCACTACAGAGTGCTTGCTTTGAATGTCTACAAGCATTGTAAAGATTAATTCACTGATATGTTGAAGCAAGCGCATAGCGAGTTCACTCTAATATCCAGTTCCCGTTTCAATATTAGAGCAATATACCTTTACCTTGCCGAAATTCCACACATTTCAAACAATTTCGCATAATTCTTTGGATTTTGTAATTTGTATTGAAGCTCTTTTTTATATATGAGACTGCAACTTTTGTTGATGTTGCGTTGTTGTTGACTTCTTCTTCTTCTTCTTCTTCTTCTTCTTCTTCTTCTTCTTTCAAGCAGGACTCACGCCGTTAGCAACAAAGAATAATCTCTAATTCGAACGTACTCTAAGCTACTAAGAATGCGTGTGGCAACTTGAAGATCCACCCACCACACGCTATAGACTGCGGTTGCACGGGCGCGAAAGTTACGTTGTTATCCTCATTCTGTAAACGGTGGCTTTTAACGGGTGGAGAGCTGAACCATCCTGGGTTACAGAGGATTCGCAATCTAGACTAGGGTCTGAAAGTTTACCACACCATAGTGGGTTACACCATGGTTCCTCTGCTTTGTGGTAGAAGTAGGAAGAAAGAGTGAGAGAAAGTTGTGGTGAAAGAGTACAGCGGGGTTCACCACCCACCCTCCACACCGGAGCCTCATGGAGCTTAGGTGTTTTTGCTTAATAAGCACTCATAATGCCCGGACTGGGAATCGAAACCGCGTTCTTACGACCGCAAGTCCGCTTTCCTAACCACTGGGCTTTTGCGCCTCCACTGCTGTTGCTGTTGCTACTACTGCTTTACGTGCTCCAGGTCAGCCCTGATCAAGCTGACTCTCGATAAAACATGTTCTAGTCTTGGACATTGCATTTTATTTTCACATGTAATGCGTCTAATCTAAAGTTACATTCATTGTTCTTCCATTTCTAAATTGCTAAGGTGTGAGTTAAGAGAGCTTTGTGTTTTATTTCTAGAATCTAGAACGACTAGATATAGGTCCCAACTGGCTTGCAACGTAACGGTATAGAAAATCTGACGACTACCACGAATCAAACGGATAACATATGAAGAACTCCAAACCTCTACACGGTCGGTTAACCTGCTAGAAATAGTAGCTGAATCTCTCTAGTGTCATTCAAAAAATACATTGAACAGTGTAGACTCTGACACATGATACATAATAAAAGACGGCCAAACAGATTCTGATCATAAGTCTAATGTAGACTGTACAACAAAAATATGCAAAAATACTGGCAAAACTGAATATGTCGAAGGCGGCGAGCTGGCAGAAACGTTAGCACACAGGGCGAAATGCGTAACCGTATTTCGTCTGTCGTTACGTTTTGAGTTCAAGTTCTGCCGAGGTCGACTTTGCCTTTCATCCTTTCGGGGTCGATAAATTATGTACCAGTTACAAACTGGGGTCGATGTAATCGACTTAATCCGTTTGTCTGTCCTTGTTTGTCCTCTCTGTGTTTAGCCCCTTGTGGGTAGTAAAGAACTAGGTATTTCGTCCGTCATTACGTTCTGAATTCAAACTCCACCGAGATCGACTTTGCCTTTTATCCTTTCGGGGTCGATAAACTAAGTACCAGTTAAGCACTGGGGTCGATGTAACTGATTTACGCCCTTCCTCGAAATTGCTGGCCTAGTGCCAAAATATGAAACAAATATTTTCTAATGTAATTAAAGTGAAAACAAATGCAATAGAAGCGTTACAAGAAGAGCAATATTTTAAATTCAATTAAACAATTCGATATGTAAACTTTCTGTAAATATTTATTCAAACTGAAAGAAAGAAAGAAAGAGGATCCGTTTCGCCAAATTTTAACAGACACAAAAATTATATTAGTTATCGCAAAATACTATGGCTGTAATAAATTCAGAAACACCAGTGAGGATTCCTTAATAAAATATTATTAGCGACAGCTTTACTGTTATATTACAAAAATATATCTCTGGATCATACATCAATCACATAATAACATTCAAATCCAGTGTCACTGTTTTGTATTGCAGTATATTTAAAAATAATGCATTTCCAACTTGTCATTATGGCTCTTGTTCGTAACAGCTTTCGTAGCTGACATAAGAGGCCTAAACTCCCAGTTGAAATAGTTGTCTCTGCTTATTATTTATTGATTTCTATATATATTTTTTACTTCCATGTGACGTCAATACATTGTTGCACACTGATTGGGTGTATCTACTCAGAACCAGACGAGCTACGTCAACTGATGACATGTTTCCTAGGATTATATAACAAGAAAAAGTAAAATACTTAAAAATGTGCATCCAACTTAACCTTTATAGAAGGAGGCAGAAGCAATTTTCTAAGCTCAATTTCCCGTTACTTCTCAGTTTATATATATATAATACAGTATTTGGAAGTGCTTATAAAGCATATCGTACGCGGTACTCAGTAAAAAAGCGACGAGTTACTACACTGCCTAAGCCTGGAACTTGCCGCTGTTCACGTATGATTTGTTTCCAGTAAATTCAATAAATAATATGCATATGTGTGAGTGTGTATATGAATACATACATCTGGTTTCTTGTGTATGTGTATACATGTATGCGTATGCATATATATATATATATATATATAATATATATATATATAAAACATTATTGGTGAATTGAAGAAATGGAGCTGAACGCAGATTGAACAGAAATCGTTTTATTTCATTCTACACGTGTTTCGAAACACGTGTAGAATGAAATAAAACGATTTCTGTTCAATCTGCGTTCAGCTCCATTTCTTCAATTCACCAATAATGTTTTAATTTCAATTATCCGCACCAACGCACGGTTGCAACGCCAGATGGTTGTACCTCCAACCGTGCTGTTCACTGCTGTGATTTTTGCTACTAAGGTATCGGTTAAACTTTTGATTAATCTACTACAAGATTATTCATCTTTCTATTTCACATAATATATATATATATATATATATATATATATATAAAACATTATTGGTGAATTGAAGAAATGGAGCTGAACGCAGATTGAACAGAAATCGTTTTATTTCATGAATGAAATAAAACGATTTCTGTTCAATCTGCGTTCAGCTCCATTTCTTCAATTCACCAATAATGTTTTAATTTCAATTATCCGCACCAACGCACGGTTGCAACGCCAGATGGTTGTACCTCCAACCGTGCTGTTCACTGCTGTGATTTTTGCTACTAAGGTATCGGTTAAACTTTTGATTAATCTACTACAAGATTATTCATCTTTCTATTTCACATAATATATATATATATATATATATATATATATAACAAAGTAAAGTTGGAAAGTACTGCACGAGTGGAAATATATATGAAAGAAGGTTTGAAAATGCAATTTTAAAGATGTTTCACTTTTTTAGAAAAAGATTATCAAAAGTAAAATGTAAGGCTTTGTATGAGGTTTGTTGTGGTAAGTTCTGGTTGTCACAAAAGTATTAAAATACATATATACATTCTTTGATAATAATAATAATAATAATTAGAAGAAGAAGAAGAAGAAGAAGAAGAAGAAGAAGAAGAAGAAGAAAGAAGAAGAAGAAGAAGAAGAAGAAGAAGAAGAAGAAGAAGAAGAAGAAGAAGAAGAAGAAGAAGAAGAAGAAGAAAATGTTAAAAACAGTTTACAAGAAAGTATTTAAGAAAGTATTCGGAACGAGATTACAAAAAGTATTATGAGTTCAATAAAAATCATGTTTGTTTGGTAGTATATATATATATATATATGTGTGTGTGTGTGTGTGTGTGTGTGTGTGTGTGTGTGTATACATATATATATATATATATATATATTATATATATATATATATATATATCTATATATATATATATACAGAAAGAGATATATTTAAGAATTTACAAAAAATTGCAGAGGAATATACATGTGTCTTTCTATACATGTGTCTTTCTATACATGTGTGAGAGCGTAAATATGCATACAAATATATATATATATATATATATATATATATATGTCAATAATAATAGTGCTCAAGTAAATGAGAGGAGTATAACAAACTTTGGTTGTAGAACAAACAACAAATTTAAGGTCATCCAATTAACATATCACATCTCGAACATTTAATCACGTATAAAGAAACATGACAAAGGAGTCATTACCGCAATGGACCCTCGTGCATTGACTACGTTGATGAACCCCTGAAATGGCCATACGGACTGTACATATATATTTTTTGGGGGCTTGGACACTGGCATTTCTTAAAAGGTTTCCTTTTATCTTAAAAAGTAACTTTTAATCGTAAAAAATTCTCAATCGATGAACTTTTATCTATACCATATGTATTTATGTTTCTTATATATGCGTATTTTTATATTTTTATGTTTTTATTTATTTATTATTTTAGGCTTTATAAAGTAAAAAAATTTTTTTTTTAACGCTGAAGTATTAATTTTTTAATTTTTTATATTGCGAAAGACTGTACTCACTGTTTTCTATATGCTATATATATCTTTTAAATTTGTTTATGGGAAACGTTTTGAATATGCAAATAAAGCTCCTATTACATTACGCCGGTCACAGTATAATTTTGCTGACCACTTTTTCGGGGTCGCATCAAGTTGTACCGATATAATGTAGGATAAATATAATAATAATAACAATAATACTTGGATGGAATTTATAAACATTTAATGCATCGCTACACGCACATTTCCACAAATCACATGACTCTTAAGTTTACAATCCGTATTCTTGGGATGATTACAGTGCAGTCTGTAGTATCCATGGGTATCAGGTTGATCATCTTCATGGGATCATTTCTTCAGGCGATATAACATTAATAGAAGTACAACAGAGGCATATTTATCCCTTTTTACCAGTATGAATGTTACATACATACATGCATGCATAATACATACATATATAATACATACATGCTTGCATGCATACATACATACATACAAACATACATACATACATACATACATACATACATACATACATACATACATACATACATACAAATATTTATTCACGTGCACATGACTAATCCCAGTCTGTAAGCAACGAATGCATTTGCGCAAACAACTATTTTACATCATTGATTGCAAACGAAATCACAGGTATTACATTAGAGTTTTCTTTCTTTTTGAGCGATGTCTAAACTAAAACCAGTGGTCTTTTTTCTCTCTCAGTTGTATGGTCTTTGACCCAACTGAATTCATTCATCTTTTGACAGGTTTTGCTTTTCGTTCTGCAGGGTGTCCAACGAAAACCACTTTCCTAACTTATTAGGCTTGGTATGGTTGCCGATGACCCGACCATGCGACAGGTTGCACTGGATTACTGGTAACACTAAGTTTAGACTCCCCAAAACACATTTGATAGATTTGCAGCTTTTCAAATACAAGAAAAATGTTATGAACAACACCAAAACTTATTCCAAGTTTCTGCTGACTTGACGAAGGACTTTAACAAGATCAACAGAAAAGCATTATAAAGGATCATGATCACGTTGGGCTGCACGGATCACTTTGCTGATACCATAAAGTCTTTTCATGATGACATGAACGCCTGACTAAATGTTAGTGCTATCCTCACTGAACTAATTAAGGCAAAATATGGTGTTAAACCGGATGACCTCATGGAAAATACTCTTATGTCTATCTTCACTATCGAGCTAACTGATGCATTCAGGGACTGCCACGAAGGCACCTTCTTTTGATACCGAATCTCTAAAAAAAGATTCAATATACAGCAGGTCCTTCAGAATCTCATACACGGCGTTTTATACACTGATGACTGTGATCTTGCATCACACTCATTCCCATGTATGCAACATTTATGAATAGGCTCTCGCAATCTTGTAAAGCTGTCAGGTTAACCTCAACAAAACTGTGGTAATGTTGGACTTTCTCTCAGATCACAGTTCGTTGAACCATCAATATGTGTCGATTGTAACAACCTACACATTGTTGATAAATTTTCAAATCTAGGACTATTGATCATAAGTCCTAGATGGACACTCAGTGGATGATGAAATGATTTCACACATCAGAAAGGCAACTGATATTTTTGCCAGCGTCAAAGTACATGTTTCGGATCAGAAAGAAATTTACAAAAAACACTAAAATTACCTGTACAATGCAAGCGTCCTTACGATATTGATTTATTCTTATGGAACTTTGGTTGTCTACTGCATGTACATCAAAATCTTAGAGCAACTTCAAAAACGATATCTTCGTAATATTATAGGTGTTCCATGGAGTACGCTTGACTTTGAAATATTCAAGAATGCTGGCACTCAGCATTGAAGCTCACATACCTAAATATACATCCTGCTGGAAAAGGTGTCTAATTTACGTGATGACAGCAAACACCCAATCCTTTATGGTGAGCTGGCTACTTTCACGAAACCGTGAAAGATTCTGTAACTCAAGTCAAGATTGAAACAACTGACAAGGAGGTATTAGTGCTAGATAGAAGTGATACCGCTAAAAAATTACCGATGACGTTGTGACACAAAAATAACCAATGAGTTTCAGGAATATTCATAAGAATGAGCTAATGTAAAGTGAGCAGCTAGGAAAATGGAATCTGTTGGCCCAACAGTGCAATAGTTTGACTGTGATGAGTGCGATTGAACGTGCCTTTCAAAAGCTGGTCTAAAGGGTCACCTACGCAAACAAGCTGAAAGCTTCAGGTTGAATACAACCAATTTCTTGCAACTAATCTGATATGCGATCTATGTTGTAGGCAGTCTTCCAGGTGATCTGGACTCACAAGGTACATGAAAGTACACAATCAAGGTGCTATTCAGAATGAGTACCCAATCGCAACACATGAATATCAATGACGTATCAACAACCAAAAATGCGACTTAATGGCTTTAAAATGTGGCTGAATCATTTGCACGCTGAACTAAAAGAAACAAAACTCCCACTTTTACCAACGCCATTTATACAGCGCCCGGAGCCCCAACAACGAGCAAACAGACTAGCAGCAATGGTAACAGTAGATGTACAGAGACTGCAACAACAACTGCAACAGAGGCCCCAAAATACAACAGCGACAACAGCAACACTATTAGTGACAAGAATACCAGCGACACCAAAATTCCCAACACTAACAACAGGAACAACATCAGCACAGGACATACCCAGCTCCACATTCTGGATTTCTTATATCTGTTGTGCGGTGAAAGTGACCCGAAAGAAGAATGGAATCTTTCTTTTCATTCAGCAATATGCTGAATGAAAAGAAAGGACAAGAAAGCAATAAATAAAGTCATTCACATAAAACACTTGCAGGAGAAAACTAAATGAAACAAGTCGTGCAGCTACCAGCACCAACTCCACTATGGCCACATCCACCGTCACCAGAAGCACTACTATCACCACCAACACGACAAACATCACAACAAACATAAATAGAGCCAAATTCACACTCACACCAACAGCCAGAACTGCATCTACAAACCAAACAAAAGAAAAATATCATCAATTACATAGCTGTAGTCACAAACAATAAAGAATTAATAGAATATATACGTCAACATACAAACATTACGCACAATGACTGCATGACCCCCGACGTATATAATGTCAACTTACATTCAAATTCGGATAAGAGATCAATACAAATACACGGGAGACAGAACATCCTGACGGAATGGCGAATTTTCAGACGTTTTACTGTGCACGTTATTTATGTGTAATAATGATATAACGCCGGGATTGGAGACGAAATAATGAAAATTAAGATTACGTTAAAAGTTTGTTGCAATTTTGAAAGATGTTGAAAGATTCGGAAATTGGCAAACTTTTTCGTAGAATGTGATCTATATTCACGAGAACAATCTTTTGTGATTCTGATATTTTTTTTTTGGGGGGGGGGGGGTTATTAGTGTTTAAGAGTACTTTCTGGTATTATCCCCAAAGAACTCCGATAATCACATAGATGCCACATTTTTGTGCTATCTATTTCAAGGTCCTGGTATTTACTTGATTTTTCAAAAATATTCACGGAGGCGTTGCAGTCTGTTGGGATAATATTTTTCTAGTTGTTGTTACAGCTGCTGTTGCTGTTGCTGTAGCTGTTTTAATTAGAGCGTTCCCTGATTATCGCAAGTTTTTGGGTCCCAGTAAGGTGAACACTTTTTCTGTTTTTCTTCACCCACCCCACTTTAATAGGACCATAGGGTGAGCTAGTAAAGTGAATTGAAGTACATAGAAAAGGCCATCGGCGTGCTAGTGGCAAAAGTGATCCACTATAATTTTCTCACCGCGATGCACGAACCGTACATTTTTCGTACTAGAGTGTGGGTACTACAGCTGCAAATTTGTTCGATGGTCTTCCGATGTAACAATGCAGTCGCAATTCGACCTTTGACAGAAGGCAGCGGGCGCGTACTGCATGATTCCAAACAGATGCGTACGATTTTCTTTTGAATATTCTGCGAGGCGCTTGAACTGAAGCCGGATATTTCGACAACTAACTACCGTAGTTCTCGGATAGGAATCAAGGATGCTGCGAAACGTTGAATTTAGCAAATGTGTTGAGCTGCTGTACGTAAAACAAATGACCCGGACTGGATGGTCTACCCCATGAGCTAGCTATATTATCACATACCAAATGTGTTAGATACTGTTTTTATAACCATCAGTCCGAGAGTCTGGGCAGCGGAGACAGTATCCGAACAAGGCGGGCGCAATTGATAACTTCCTTCCCGTAACTTTACTACACGCAAATTTGCGTTAAATCATGAAACGGACTGGGAATGGATTTGGCTTCGGAGACATATTAATTGATTTCAATCTGTCAAAAGTTTGCGTTGATATCGACATATAGCTACTAGGAGGCTGGTCTTAGAGTAACTTATTCTGGTTCCGCCCTCAAAGCCTGTATTACTAGTGTACAACGGCATCCTTCCCACCAGTCTCGGATGCCTATTAGGGTTATGGGTACTGCCCTTCCTTCTTATATAAAAGATTTTAAAACGGACTAAATTTGGTTGCCTCTTACAGTTGAACTCCATTGTTATTTTATAATGTTATCATAGAATAACTTGCTACAGACACTGTATATTTTCAAATGTCCAGTACTTCATTTTGCCTTCTCTTCTATCTACATCTCCTCATTCTCCTCTGTCAATTGCAACTATTGTTTTCCGATTGTTCCTTTCAACTTCTTTAAATATTTATTCACCAACAAACACAATAAACCTTTAAATTCTGTTTACTAATCTTTTCTTTCACTAAACAATAAGATAGTAGAGTTTAAATTTTTATTATATTTTTCAGACTTGTTTCGATAAATGCCATTGTTATTTGAATTATAAATCTATCGTCTGCTGCTTGAATCGTTAAAGACGGCGACGTTCAAAACGCCATTTTAACTTCGTCCTCTTTGTGTGTTTTTTTTCTTTTGAAGTTAGTAACATCGATGTCTCCTAGCCTTTTCTCTCTAACCTTATCTGTCTTTCCATGTCTCCCTTTGTCGCTCTCTTTCTATCTCTTTCCTTATTATCATCTTCTCTCTCTCTCTCTCTCTCTTCTCTCTCTCTCTCTCTCTTTCTCTCCATTATTTCTTTTTCTTTTCCGATGGCATAGTGTACATTGTACATTGCTATGAACTGCAGAAGATCCGGTACCAACCATCAAAGCCAATACTTTGAATAATTGAAAAGGCTAAGAAATAAAGCCATTCATGATATACAGTTAAGAGAACAATAGTTAATCCATAGAAAACATTTCGAACGCAACAGTTGGGTTACGTATGTCTTAAAATGCTGGAAGTAGTCGTCGAATGAATTGACTGAATACTTTTGAAAACCCAGCATTGAATTGCCCAGGGGAAACATTTTACTAGATTCAACCTTGTTTATTCTATTGGTAGTGGTTCGTTAAACATCGATTGGCAATGTACTGGTTCATTAATTGTCAGCCAAACTTCTTTCTGCAACTGTTTAAATGAATAACGAAGTGTATATTCAAATGTTGGATGGCACAAACTAAATATTTTGTGTCGGCGAAACTTTTCAAGGAGACTTTTGTTTTATGAAATCGCAGACCTCGCTCAGAATGTGATCGGCGCATTTTCAAACACTCTTTTCTGTCTTTATCTGGTCTACACATAGTTTTGCTTATCGAATGTTGTTTTATTGCGTATGTTTATTTACTTCTAACCTAACCAGTTTTTGCACAAATCTGCAAATACTTTGGTTACCGATTTCCAGAGCAGAACAAATATTTTTCGGCTTAGCTCAGAATGTC
>NC_043007.1:44978241-44995741 GCF_006345805.1 Octopus sinensis | reverse complement strand
AGATAATATGATTTATTGTTTCTTGTCCATCTCCACATATTCTGCAGTTACTTGTAATATTTCTTTTCATTACATGTTTTTGGTAATTTCTGGTGGGGAGGCTTTGGTCTTGTGCTGCAATTAAAATCCCTCTGTTTCTGCTTTGAGTCCTGAGCTTCTCGACCATTGCTGGGATTTTTCTTTGTCTATTTCTTTTGCGTTTAGTTTAGTGCAGTATTTACCATGAAGGGGCTTTTCTTGCCATCGTTTTATCATGGTTCGTTGCTGTTCTATTTTTAGTTTGGATTTCATTTGTTTTATAGCTTTTGTTGTTTCTTCATCATCTTCTTCTTCTTCTTCTTCATGTTTATTAGGTGGTATGATTTCTTGTTTGTATTTGTCAGCTTCCTTAAATACTGAGAACAGTTTTTTGTTTTGCTCGTGTTTTGCTGCTATCTGGATCAGTTTTCCTTCCTTCTGAAGTAGATATTTTTGCAGTCCTATGGTGGTTATTTTATAGTAGTTTTCCAGCTGTATAAGGCCTCTACCACCTTCTCTACGTTGTATATATAGTCTTTCTATGTCAGATTTTGGGTGATGCATCCTAGATCCTGTCAGTATTTTTCTTGTTTTCCTATCTATTTTGGACAGTTCATTTCGTGTCCAGATAAGGATATTGTAGCTGTAACTTATAACTGGGACAGCTAAAGTGTTGATACCTATTATCTTGTTTTTAGCATTGAGCTCTGTTTTTAGTATTGATCTAACTCGTCTATAATATTCTTTTTTTATTTTCTCTTTCATTTGTGTGTGTTGTGTCTTATCTAGTTCATGAATTCCTAAGTATTTGTAAGTTTGGCTTTGGTCTAATTCTTTTATTTCATTGGTTTTATCTAGTGTGATGTTTTCCTCTTTTCATGGTTACTTTGGCGCATTTTTCTAATCCAAATTTCATATCTATTTCTTTGGTAAATCCATGAACTGTCTTTAATAGTGTTTCCAGCTGTTTGTCATTTGCAGCGTATAGTTTTAGGTCATCCATATATAAAAGGTGGCTGATCGTTTTGCCGTAACATTTATATCCGCATCCAGTTCTATTTAGCATATCAGATAGAGGTGACAGTGCCAAGCAGAAAAGGAGTGGAGAGAGCGTGTCTCCCTGGAATATTCCTCTCCTAATGGGGATATCTTTGGTTTTCATGAGTCCCTCTTTTGTTTGGAGGTGTAGGACTGTTTGCCATTTATTCATAGAGTGCTCTATGAATTTTATGATTGTTGGTGCTACTTTGTTAATAGCTAGTGTTTCGAGGATCCATGTGTGGGGGATGCTATCAAACGCCTTTTTGTAGTCAATCCAGGCCATACTGAGGCCTTTCTTCTTTCTGTGGCTGTCTTCAGTTACGGCTTTATTAATCATTAGTTGATCTTTACAGCCATATGAGCCTTTGCGGCATCCTTTCTGCTCTTCTGGGAACAGTTTGTTTTCGTCCAGGTGCTTGTTCAGCCTTTGCGATATCACTGCAGTAAATGCATTGAACATAGTAGGGAGGCAGGTTATTGGTCTGTAGTTTTCTGGTTTTGCTGTTTCATTTGCTTTGGGAATTTTATTATTATTATTATTATTATTATTATTATTATTACTATCATTACTATTATTATTATTATTTTTTTTATTATTATTATTACTATCATTACTATTAGTAGTAGTAGTAGTAGTAGTAGTAGTAGTAGTATTACTATCATTACTATTATTATTATCATTATTTTTATTATTATTATTATTACTATCATTACTATTATTATTATTATTAGTAGTAGTAGTAGTAGTAGTAGTAGTAGTAGTAGTAGTAGTAGTAGTAGTAGTAGTAGTAGTAGTAGTAGTAGTGAGTGAGTGAGAGAGCAGCGCATGCCATCAAAGTGACACTGGGGTACAAATATACGAAACCTAATATACCTATCATGACTACCCATCTCATAAGGGAAGGGTACACCAGGCACATGCATCGCAACTATGTATGCGTGATATGGTGATCTCCTGCCCAGATAAACGACGCATAACATTTCAGGTGGGGCCCAGTTAAAATTTTCTTCAGGTCGAGTATCCCATACCACTCAAGAGATCCCTAAATAAGATTTGTTTTAAGGATGATGAACAAAACACCCAGAGGTGAATAATTCAAAGCCCAAAGAATTCCTCTCAGCTCATGGCTATGATATTCCCCTACTACTTCTGCTCGTTATCAGAGATGCACATATCGTCAGCCACTAAGGGGCATGCTCAAGCGGTTAAGGTCAAACAACTTACAAGCAACTCTGTGATACTGAAGAGAATATCTGCTCGACCCCATATATTATAATAATACAAAACAATGTACATCATAACACTTTCAATTAGTTAAGATTAAAAGCCATTAAAACTACTGCCTGGTGCAGCATCAGGGCATTATTATTATTATTATTATTATTATTATTATTATTATTATTATTATTATTATTACTATTATTATTATCATTATTATTATCATCATTATTATTATTATTATTATTATTATTATTATTATTATTATTATTATTATATTAATACGCTTGTACCGTCGGTGTTTCTCACTCTAAGGGAGATAAGTCAGGATTAAATTCGAGTTATTTCCCCTGGCTTCTGGACGGACATTGCTGCAAAGGTGGTAAAACTCTTTACAGTATATTCAAGCTTCCAGTTCCTTTCAGTGAAATAAATGTGTGCAATGTTCCACCAATTTTTGACCAAGGAAACATTTTTAGGCGAGGAAAAGTTTTCATTATTAACGAATCTTCAATGATACCAGTTTTTGCTTTGAAAGCTACAGATAATTGTTTAAGGGATATTATGAATAATAATAGTATATTTGGTGGGAAAATTTTACTAGGAGGAGATTTTAGACAAGTTCTTCCAGTTGTTCCCAGAGCTCCTCCTGCAGCTGTACTTCATTTCTGCCTCAAACACTACTCTATATGGGATAATTTTCATAAAATGCAACTTACAAATGCAAATGAACAAGATTTTTCGTGGTGGTTCCACTTGGAAGTGGATTTCTTCAAAGTTCTCTTGATAATCTCGCAGAAGACACGATTGATATTCCAGAGGCATGCATGTGTAATAATTCTTTGGTATCTGATATATTTGACAATAGTACAGCAGAAGGAATGAAAAATAGAGTGATCTTATCCCCTAAAAATTAGGACAACTAAGCAGTAAATGAATAAATTCTAAGTAGATTGCCCACTGAAACTAAGGCATATTTAAGTACCGATTCAGTAACTTCTGATAATGAAGAACAAGCCCAGAATTCTCGCATGGAGTTTATAAACTCTCTTATACCTTCTAGAATGTCTCCCTATCGCCTTAGCTTAAAAGTTAAAGCAATTATTATGCTTTTTAGAAACCTCTCTATAACACAAGGTCTATGCAACGGAACTCGATTGGCAGTAATTCAGCTCCACGAACATAGCATCGAAGCATCAATTATAAGTGAAATCTCATGCTCACACGAGAGTAATAATTCCAAGAATCAAACTTACTCCAAGCAATGCAAACGTTCCATTCGTTCTGCATCGGACCCAGTTTCCAGTTCGTCTCTCCTATTCTATGACAATCAATAAAGCACAGGGGCAAACATTCAATAGAGCAAGGGCGATGAACAGTGTGAGGGTTAAACTCCAAAGAATCCCTCTCAACACATGGCTATAATGCTCCCCCACTACTTCTGCTCATGATCAGAGATGTACATATTGTCAGCCACTAAGAGACATGCTCAACTGGTTAAGGTCAAACAACTGATCATGAGCAGAAATAGTGGGGAGCATCATAGCCGTGTGTTGAAAGGAATTCTTGGAGGTTTGGATAATTCACCTTTGGAAACATGGATGGTTCGTTCAACATTCTTAAACTATCCTTATTCATGGACCTTTTGAGCGGGATGGGCTACTCAACCAGAAGAAAATTCTAACTGGGCCCCACCTGTAAGGTCATGCGTTGTTTATCTTGATATGAGATCACCATGTCGTGCACACATGTGATGCATGTGCCTGGTGTACCCTTATCAGACGGATAGTCATGATGGGTATACTGGGCTTCGTATATTTTATCCCAGTGTCACTTTGATGGTATGCACTGCTCTCTCACTCAATAATAATAATAATAATAATAACAATAATAACAATAATAATAATAATAATAATAATAATAATAATATAATAATAATAATAATAATAATAATAATAATAATAATGTTGTTTGTGACGTTCGACTTTGTAACCGCTAAGCTGATAACAGCAAACGTTCACAGTCTTAATGCACGTGCTACGTCTTAACCGCTCAAACGTCTCCGCAAAAATACGAGATTTGCCAAGTTTTAACTGGCTTTTCTTTTATATCTTCTATTGTTAAATGAAGAAAGCTCTAAGGAGAAGATTTCTTTCTTCAAGTCTTTGAAATGGCACATCCTTCGTGTTCTTTATGCATGCTTCTTACTTCACTTTCATGCACATCCATTGATGTCTCAGTCTATGACAGTTGCAACTTTTAAGACTCCAGATTTTAGATTCGTATTTGGAATGTATTGGCAGCGTCAAAACTAGATAATCTTTTTTCTTTCTTTTACCCTGCTCTGTGTGTGTGTTTCTGTGAATGTGTGTGCATCTGAAAACATTCACTAACACAAATATAGCATATACGAAAAGTAGCACACATTTATGAGAGCAAGAATATCACGCGCACATTATATAACCACGCATGTGCCAAAGCATTCAAAAGATGCAAACATGCACAAACACACGCACACACACACCTATTTATATATATATATATATATATATATATATATATATAATATATATACACACAAATACATATATATATAGAGAGAGAGGGGGAGAGTAGAGAGAGGGGGAGAGTAGAGAGAGTAGACGGAGAGGGAGAGAGTAGAAAGGGAGAGTAGAGAGAGAGAGTAGAGAGAAGATGTACACAAACATGTGTATGTATATATATATATGTATATATATATATGTATATATATACAGAGAGAGAGGGGGGAGACAGTGACAGAAGCACAGACAGATAGGAAGAGAGACAGACAGACAGGGAGAGAGAGAGAGAGACTAGAAGAAAACAGCGCGGGATGAGTCAAAATTTCTACGAGTATCATTGCTTATTAGAACATGTTATCGCTACGATGCATGTATGCGTTCATATGTTGGTGCATGTGTGCGTGCATGTGTGTGCGTAGTTAGTTAGATAGATATATCAATAGATAGATAGATAGATAGATAGATAGATAGATAGATAGATAGATAGATAGATAGATAGATAGATAGATAGATAGATAGATAGATAGATAATAAAAGGGAGATTTAGAAAGTGAGTGGAATGCGTACAACATACATGGGTGATATATAGATATATATACACACACACACACACACATAAACATAAATACACACAGATATCTGTGCATGTTAAACACATGTATATGACATATATTACATGAACGCTTGAAGAGGACATAGACGAATGCAAGTAAGATAGAGAAGCAAGCGCAGAGGAACAAGGCAAAGGATAACCACGCCGACAACGACTACGACCATGGATACGAAATGAGGAGGGGGGAGGAAAAGAAGAAGAAGAAGAAGAAGAAGAAGAAGAAGAAGAAGAAGAAGAAGAAGAAGAAGAAGAAGAAGAAGAAGAAGAAGAAGAAGAAGAAGAAGAAGAAGAAGAAGAAGAAGAAGAAGAAGAAGAAGAAGAAGAAGAAGAAGAAGAAGAAGAAGAAAGTGAGCCGGGGGACTAAAAAAAAAAAGGAGGGAATGAGAGAAAATACTTGATACTTAGCATTATCTTCTATCGATTAAAAGCCGAGCAGATTGATCATCACTTGGGTCGACCATCAGGATTTCCTTTGAAGTTTTGTATGCATCAAATGGAACTGTTCAGAGTTCCTGCAAACCAAGTTGACACAAGATAAGATTCTCTTACGAAAGACAGATAAACGCTACCAGACAACACGAAATGTTAATGTATTTTATCGAACTGCAATGTTAATGCACAGACAGGTTTAGGTCAATGGAGTTAGTTTTTGATGTAGCATACACTCGAATCTGCACATATGTATATATATATTTGTGTGTATGTATGTATGTGTGAATATATATATGTGTGTGTGTGTGTGTTATGTGTGTGTGTATATGTGTGTGTATGAATGTGTATATATATATATATATATATATTATATATATATAAATATGTATATATATATATATTTATATATATTTATATATTTATATATATATTTATATATATATTTATATATTTATATATTTATATATATATATATATATATGTATGTATATGTATATGTATGTATATGTATGTATATGTATGTATGTATATATATATATGTATGTATATGTATATACATATATATATATATATATATATATATATATATATATATATATATATATATATATATGGGGGGGTGGAGACGCAATGGCCCAGTGGTTAGGGCAGCGGATTCGCGGTCGGAGGATCGCGGTTTCGATTCCCAGACCGGGTGTTGTGTGTGTTTATTGAGCGAAAACACCTAAAAGCTCCCCGAGGTTCCAGCAGGCGGTGGTGGTGACCCCTGTCGTACTCTTTCGCCACAACTTTCTCTCACTCTCTCTTCCTGTTTCTTGAGTAACGCTGCGATGGACTGGCGTCCTGTCCAACTGGGAGGGAACACATACGCCACAGAAACCGGGAAACCGGGCCCATGAGTCTGCCTAGGCTTGAAAAGGGTGACGATACATATATATATATAATCAAAATAAGCAAGAAGTATATCTTCGATAATTTGGTACGATCGTTTCGTACTACTTCATTTTATTAAACATTGTAAGTATTGCATCAATGTTGAGCAATCTTCAGATAATGCCATACAAAATTCTGGTGCCTCTGACTTAAGTACCATATTCCTTTGAATCTAAATTTTGCTGAACTTATATATATATATGTGTGTGTGTGTGTCTGTGTGTGTGTGTGTGTTTCATTACATTTATGTAGATAGATAGATAGATAGATAGATAGATAATCTTTTATCTTTTACTAGTTTCAGTCATTGGACTCCGACCATACTCGGACACCGCCATGAAGGGTTTCAGTCGAACAACTCGCCCCTAGTATTTATTTCTAAGCTTGGTACTTAATCTGCCGGTATCTTTTGTAAAGCGCTCAGGTACGTGGACGTAAATAATCCAAGACCGATTTATTTGCGTCCATACACACGTGCACACACACACACACACACACACACACACACACACACACACACACACACACACACACACACACACAATATAGTTGCTGCTTTCTCGCAACCGAGCAAAGTCATTGCTAGAAAGAATCATTGAAATGAGTGATTGATGATGCAATGTGAGGCCCTTGTATGACTCTTGAGCTCGGCGAAAAATGTGTACATTCTATACATACATACTTACGTACATACATACATACATACATACATTCATACATACATACATACATACATACATTCATACATACATACATAAGAGCACTCCGTCAGTTACGACGACGAGGGTCCCAGCTGATACGATCAACGGAACAGCCTGCTGGTGAAATTAAATTGCAAGTGACTTAGCAATCCACAGACGTGCGTACCCCTAACATAGTTTTCAGGGAGACTCCGCGTGACACAGAGCGTGACAAGGCCGGCCCTTTGAAATACAGGTATAACTGAGTGGACTGGAGCAACGTGAAATAAAGTGTCTTGCTCAAGGACACAATGCATCACCCGGAATCGAACTCACGACCTTACGATCGTGAGCCGAATGCCCTAACCACTAAGCCACGCGCCTTCACACATACATACAAACATACATACATACATACATATCGAGGTGCATTCCAGAAATTTTGAGAACTTTTTAAGTGAGGCAGTTATAACAGTTCTAGATTATTGTAATTTTAGTTTATCATTATGATACATCTAATAAGCTGACCTGCCAACTATTTTGTTCCAGATAGAAGGAGATGGTTGTAACAGCACTTTGAACACATCTTTCTAAACATTACTTGTCACACCTGACTAGTTTTTAGAATGCAGTTGGGGTGTGAAGACAGTTTGGAAGCGCACTATGCAATAAAGTTTTGTGTTAAACTGGGAAAACGCTACAGAAAACTGTGAAATGCTCCAGACGGCTTATGTATCAACTTGTCTGAACCTAGCATCTGTTTTTATCTAGAACAAATGAGTCAAGAACTGTAGAGAGAAGGTGATAGACGACGAGAGGTGGGGGGAGGGTATCAGAAAATCAGAACTGGTTGAGGTAATTTGCTATTTTCTGAATTAAGACCATCGTGTGTCTATAAAGGCAATAAGCATTCAGCTTGGAATTGATGTGGCAACTATACATAGAATTATTCATGAAGAGATGAATACGTGCAAAATTTGTTCAGTTTGTTCCCAGGGTACTCAGTGACGAACAGAAGGAAAGACGCGTTGGTGACATCAGGGAGGTATTTGAGCTCATTACCTCCAATCCGCGAATAATTGAGTTTCTGATAACCTGTAACGAAAGCTGGTTCTACTGATAGATGAAGAGACCAAGAAACAATATGCCCAATGGGACGCATCCTGGTTCCCCAAGACCAAGGTGGTTAGGCAAAGAAAGTCTACCAGGAAGCTCCATTATGGTCCCTTTTCGATAGCAAGAACATCGTCTACATTCACTGGGTAATTTGTGGCGGTCTTGAGGGAGTTCAGGAAGAGATTTCCTTCATCGCAAAAGGCCAGAACTTTTCCACATGTGTCGCTGACACCTACACCAGGACAACGCAGCAGTCTACAATTTTATCCTAGTAATCAACTCCATGAGATGGGTGGGCATCAAAACTATTCCTTACTCTGCCTATAGTCCAGAACTTGCTCTCTATAACCTTTAGTTGTTCTCCGAGCTGGTGAAAAGAGGCAGTCGTTTTGAAAATATTGGGATGAAGGAGGTTGTGACAAGGGTCCAAGCGACACCTTCACTTTGGAGTACCTCCAAGAGACCTTCACAAAGTCACTGGAGCGTTACAAATGCTTTGAAGCCAACTCTTCCGGAATGCACCTTGTATATGCACGCATGTGTGTACGTGTGTGCTTACGACGCGTTTCTTTCAATTTCCGTCTGCCGAATTTCACTCACAACGTTTGGTCGGCTTGGAGTTATCGTACGAGTAGACACCTACCCAAAGTTCCACGCAGTAGGATTGAACCCAGAACTATGTGGTTAGAAGCAAACCTATTACCACACAATCACACCAGTATAGTATGTTATCAAATATCCCTTATTTCCTGTGAGGGGTTATGAATTCCATACTTAGAGGGGTTTTTCTCATATAACTTTTTAAGTCAAAAGGGAAGGCTCAGATTCCACTTTAGTCAAGAAAGAATTGACTGCTTCCTGGAGGAAACAACGCCATACAGAACAATGTGAAGGCAGGTGACTTAATGAATAGAATATTGAACTCACCGTCGGATATCATGGTTTCGATTCTCATATCGAGTAATGCGCTGTGTTCTTGCCAAAACACTTCATTTCCCATTGCTCCAGCCCACACTGTATCAGTGATATATGACGAGTTAACCCGGCGGTCCACTGTTCCTAGATGTATGTTGTTTTGTTTTATTGTTAGTTATTTCCATCCACATAAACCTTCATCCATAACATTCGGGCCTTCAGGCCATGACCCGCTCGTCTAGTTTTTTGTTTTGCTTTTATTGTACCAGTGTGTAAACAAAACTACATTATAATTATACGTCGCATTTACTTTATAGGGTACGATTTGAAGAGGATTTCAGTGCTATATCTAATAACTCTAACAACCGTGTAGTAATTCTTTCATTAGTTCCATCTAGCTGTAAATAAGTGCCGCAAAATGGTGTAGTTCACAGCTGCCAGATGTCGCTGCACAGTAAAAGCGACCGCTTGGCTTTCAAACAGCAAGCAAAAGGTTGGTTACCATGAGAAACAGACGAGTAGCAAGTGCACACACGGGCATTGAGTGTTCTATATCCAGTCAGAAGATATGATAAAAAGTTTGTTTTCTGATGCTTTTAGCCTGACCTACCCAAAGACATAACCATAAGGTATGACAAAATATGTGTGAATGTTTGAGCACGTCAAGTCTGCTAAATTGGGCTACATGTGCAGAATTGTGTTACATTTCAAGACTGCCAATTATTATTATTTTTTTTTTAGAGTATTGGACTTTAATAATGTGGTTGTGAGTTCGATTCATGGACTGGGCTGTGTGTTGAGTTCCTGAGCAAAACATTTTATTTCACGTTGCTCCAATTCACTCAGCCGTAGAAATGAATTGCGACGTCACTGGTGCTAAGCTGTATTGGCCTTTGCCTTTTCCTTGGATAAACATTGGTGGCGTGGAGAGGGAAACTGGTATGGCGATTGTTGGTCTTCCACAAACAAGCTTGCCCGGACGTGTGCCTCAGAGTGGAATTTTCTAGGTACAATCCCATGGTCATGTGTGACTGAAGGGGGTCTTTACCCTTTATTCTATTTTGAGGACTCTTTCAAAATTTATCAAGTAAGCTATGATCCATTGCTTTTCTATCAAATTTTAAAATATATACTAATGATATATTTGATTAATCAACAAAATTTATTGGTTAATGAAGTGACCCTAAACAAGCTCTCTAGAATAAAAAAAGAAGTCAACTGAAACTTGATGGTAGCAGTTACTCAAGCACGTGAAGTTGCTTGGTTGATTCTTGAGTCGATGGTGCCATTTCCAGTTTATTTGACAGAGTCACACCTCAAGTATTACCGAAGCCTGAACAAGCTAAGTAATGCTTTTAAATAAACCTTTAAGATTTCAATAATTATGTCTATTCTTAGGGGCGGCGAGCTAGCTGAATCGTTAGCACGCTGGGAAAACATGCTTAAAGACGTTTCGTCTGTCTTTACGTTCCGCGTTCAAATTCTGCTGCTGTTGACTTCGTCTTTCATTCTTTTCGGGTACTGGGGTCAATGCATTCGGCTTACTCCCGCCCACAAAATTGCTAGACTTGTGCCAAAATTTAAAACCACTAATTACGCGTATTGAGCAAAAGATGGTCAACCTACGATAAAATGATTAAGCATTCTGGATAATTTATCCACAGGTTTGAATTTGGGCGAAAAAAAAAATGAAACACGACAGAAATAAATTATATAAATTGTGTAATGCGATCTCATAAAACAGATTTCACAAAGAAGGCTTCTTCAGTCAAACATGGCAACTATTGCTGTTATAAATTTAATCACGCAACAAACTATCATAGTAGAGTTTTTCTGGATATCTTTTTTTTTTCAGTACCAAAATAACAAAATTAAAAACGACAGTTGCTTGATATGCAAGTTGTTCATGGTGCCAAACATCTAAGAGAATTTTTTAATAAAAGGGACACTTTCATCGTTAATTACAATCGATTTGAAACCGTATACAGTTGCAGCCAAAATGTTCAGAACGGCATTGTTTTCGTCAGAAAAGTAAGTATAAGTTTTTATCAAAGTAGTTTTATATTCTATAATTTTCACAGACAATAAATACAATATTACTTGTTATTGTCTGAGATTTTAGTGTAATTGGAGAGGATAATACAAAAGTTATGGATGATTTAGTGATTTACTGCAAAACCCATGGCGGCCAAAATGATCAGAACGGTTGAAAAAATAACAAAATAATCAAAAATGACAGAGAATACTGGAATTATTTAATATTTAGTGTGAAGCCCATTAGTTTCAATCACACTCTGACATCTTCGACTGCATGAGGAAATTAAATTTTCAATTTCTTGCTGGGTGATCTTATTCCATTCTTCCTGAAGGGCATTCCATAATTGCTCAGTTGTTTTAGGATTTCTGGATTTCGAACGTTCTCCTAGAATATTCCGTACATTTTTAATAGGATTGAGATCTGGGCTTTGAGCAGGTCAATCCATAACAATAACCTTTTCAGTCTTGACGAAGTTCATGACCACCTTAGCCTTGTGACATGGGGCATTGTCCTGCATGAATATGGGTGGTCGCTTAGTTGAATTTCTCAGCACAGGCAAGACATGATCTTTTACAAGTTGTTTATAAACTCCTGCATTTACCTTTCCATGTAATCGCACCAAAGGGTCCACACCATCTCCAGATATCATCCCCCAAACCATGAGACTTCCTCCACCGAATTTAACACTAGTCTTAAGGCATTTAGGCGACAATTTTTCACCTACTTTTCTACGAACGTACCTTTTCCCATCTGAGCCAAATAACATAAACTTAGATTCATCACTGAAATGCACCGTTTGCCATTTTTCTTGAGACCACAACACATGTTCGGTTGCAAAGATAAAATGACACTTTTTATTCTTGGAGCTGATCAGTGGCTTCACTGTTCAACTAAACGACGAGACACAGTTTTTCGAGATAAAGTTTTCTTCAATACAATGCTCATTTTCCGAGAAACAGCAGCAGCAGTTTTAAATCTGTCCTTTTTAACCAACTTTACCATAGCACAATCTTCTCTCTTGGTCGTTTTTCTTGGCCTACCTGTAAACTTTCTTGCTTCACACGAACCACAATCATTGTAGACCTTAAGAATACCGTGTACAACACTTTTTGACTTGTTAACAATCTTTGCAATAGATCCAATACTTAAATTATCCTTCCTTCGAAGCTTAATAATCTGCTGACGAATTGGTAACGGAGTAAGTGGTATTATATTAACAAAGTACACTGCAAATATTCTTACTAATGTTTAGTAAACTAACTGTCACGTAAGCAAATTCAAAAGATTAGAGTTCGCCGGTTAAATATACTAAAACACGGAGTAAAAGTAACCGTTCTGATCATTTTGGCCGCCATGGGTTTTGCAGTAAATCATTAATTCATCCATAACTTTTGTATTATCCTCTCAAATTACACCAAAATCTCAGGCAATAACAAATAATATCGTATTTATTGTCTGTGAAAATTATAGAATATAAAACAACTTTGACAAAAAATTATATCTACTTTTCTGACGAAAGCAATGCCGTTCTGAACATTTTGGCCGCCACTGTATAATAAAAATACACGGCTCTTTTAAAATAAACGTTATTACACCATTCTTACTGAAAGAACAAATTAAAAACGTAAATGATATCATAATCTTTTGATTTTCGATGAGTCAACAAGTATTATGAGTGGAAAGAATTAACAGTTATTACAAAAATAAATAAATAAATAAATTGTATCACAATTGTTAAGGTTAGTTTCTGTAGCCATAACATACGGCTGAAATCTATCGAGTCGTAAAAATGTTGCTGAGTAATGTGAAAATTAATACTAAAAACTGTTTTGTTATTGCAATTGGTGGAACTTCAAGCCTTTGGTGGCTTTAATAATTCTCTCTACTCGCATACGAAATTATATAATCCAAAGTTGATTCTTGTAAAATGCATTTGCCAATTTCTTCATTTAGCAAGTTCTCATGCAACAGAATAAATTTCCTTCTAAGATTGTCTATTAAATGAAACTTGCAACTGTTCTACACATCAACGCTGCCAAGAGAGTCTTACATGAAAATTGATGCGAGAAATTATTGTAAATCATTCCCTTGTTTTGAGGTGTAAAATGGTGAGCGAGAAGTAATTGTAAAAATAATTCTTAGCATTAAAATTACATTTTGAAATGGCACTTTCTTGTTACGCTAAATATAATTCGGGGTAATTACATGCTATGTAATTAGATGCAACTAATGAACTTTATTTAACATTTATGAGAATTGTGTTGAATGGATGAAAAATTGATTTGCTGTTCCAAGCAAACTGTCGGGTCACTGCTGTATTTAAGACATGTTTTATAAGTTTGCCTTTAAATTTAACTGATTTATCTAAAACTAGAAAAAAATGAGAATCAGTGGAGCGAATTATTAACGCACCTTTGGAAACATATTTTCCGGAGGAATCTCTACCAACGGTTTTGATTTTTTGGTGTAAAGAAGCAACAACGTTGAACTTGGATTCCCGGATTTCTCAGAGCAGAGGAAAACACTTTGATCAAGCAGAGAGGCGACCAGAGGACGAGGGATCCACTGACTAAGTTTAGACATTTCTCCAAGTTCATAAAGGTAATTTTATGATTGAAGTGTGACTTGATTTGAACTGTTTTACTAATTTTCGTACATTTTTCTTTGGATTTTCCTCAACAATGGCTTTCAGAAGTTCAGTATCGACATATCTTGATCATTCTGATCGAGGGAAATCTGCAAGAGAAAAATTTCCCCGATGAAAGTGGCTAAACCATCGATGGCCTGTCTGGACACTTAAAGCTTTATTTCTATATACTGAACAAATATTTCTTGACTCTTCCATTGCTCGGCACTACATTGCAAGACAGATTTGGCTTTGCTACTGAAATTCTCAGCTTAATATAGCGCTTTTGCCTTTCAGACAGACTTTAAAATGTTGAAGTTTTGACTTGCCTTCTCTAAGTTCCTCTTCCACGTCTTCTATTCTTCCTCCAGCTGCAGACACCACACTTTCTAGATACATGGGACTTTTCACTTCATTCAGTATATGATTTTCAACCATGCCAAAATCAGGGTCATCACTTTGAAATTGCCGCATCTTTTCAGCGTTAACCCTGTAGCCGTTTTTTACTCCTATCGCTGTTATATTTAAATGACGTCTGAAAAGTCTAGTTCTTCTAATGACTGTTTCTGTATCCGCTCTATGTCTGCTCTTTTGACTTGAGCAAGCTTGACGATTCTCCAAACAAATAGATCATCAGCGATGATGGATATTCATGCCTTACTCTAAGTCTATGATCGCATGAAACAGCTCTCAGATTCAGGGAGAAAGATAACCAGAGGTCTTAAATTAATGACAGAAGCAGCTGAGAAGAGTTGCAACTGGGTTTGGTCAAAAAGGAAAATAAATTTAAATTTCAGGAGACATAATTCACCCTACAGTCAACTGGTGTCTCAGACCGAATGGGTCACGACGTCCAAGGTAACTTCGCTCAGGGGCACTTTAACCACCCAGAATGGTTCGCGGTGCGCTGCAAACAGTAGGAGAATGTGGTTTCAGAAGAGTATCCATGAGTCATGATCTGGATGCGACCGGACCTGGCTCCTAAAAGCCGAAACCTTTGCATGAGTTGGTAGGGCTTCTCTGAAAACCTTCTGCTGTTCATGTTCTCTCTACATGTCAGCATATACAATGTTTTGTTTTCTTTTTTAAGATAATTTTTAACGCAGCGAAATTATGTTTTCAAGGAATTTCTTTGAATTTTATTTCCTTAAAATAATGGCTACATTATGATATTATTCTGAAATATTTTGCGCAAAATATTTTTATTAATATAAAAAATTATTTGAATATTCCCAAGAATTTGTTTTTTATTCATTCGACATTTTCCGATGAATTCTGATATTTTAAACAAATTGTGTTTCATCGTTTGCTATAGGGAATACTATTTGAAATTTTCTAATTAACTGGGATTTTCCCCCAGTTAAATAATGTCATAGAAATAAATGAAGGGAAGGAATACACACATCGTTTGTTTCTAAAACATTTTACAAGAAATATTTTTTAAAATTTTAAATTCAGTATTGCTCTGCGCAAATACTATCAACTAAAGGGTAGGTGTGGCTGTGTGGTAGTAAGACGTTGTTTCTTAACCACATGGTTCCGGGTTCAGTCCCACTGTGTGACACCTTGGCCAAGTGTCTTCTACTATAGCCATGAGCCGGCCAAAGCCTTGTGAGTGGATTTGGTAGACGGAAACTGAAAGAAGCCTATCGTATATACATGTGTATATATATGCACGTCTCTTTGTGTCTGTGTTTGTCCCCCAAGCATTACTTGACAACCGATGTTGGTATGTTTACGTCCCCGTAACCCAGCGGTTTGGCAAAAGACACCGATTGAATAAGTACTAGGCTTACAAAGAATAAGTCCAGGGGTCGATTTCTTCGACAAAAGAACTTTCCAAGGTCTTGCTCCAGCATGGCCGCACTAAAATGACTCAAACAAGTAATAGAACATAAGAATATATATTTTCTATCGACATAGATAAAACGGTGTAGTAAGAGTTCCAGGTAAGAAATCCCTAGGTGGAATACTCTTTACTCTTTTACTTGTTTCAGTGATTTGGCTGTGGCCATGCTGGAGCACCGCCTTTAGTCGAGCAAATCGACCCCAGGACTTATTCTTTGTAAGCCTAGTACTTATCCTATCGGTCTCTTTTGCCGAACCACTAAGTTACGGGGACGTAAACACACCAGCATCGATTGTCAAGCGATGTTTGGGGGACAAACACAGACACACAAACATATACACACATACACACATACATACACACATACATACATTTATATACGACGGGCTTCTTTCAGTTTCCGTCTACCAAATCCACTCACAATGCTTTGGTCGGCCCGAGGCTATAGTAGAAGACATTTGCCCAAGGTACTGCACAGTGGGACTGAGCCCGGAACCATGTGGTTGGTAAGCGAGCTACTTACCACTTGGTAATTGGAATATTCTTTGTAGATGTGCTCAACAATTTCTTATCCGTGAGTGTTATCTATATGTAGCGCTCGGCCGAGCAAAAGGTATATCGTCCACAGATGAGATCTAATGATTCTCAGTGTAGAAGACATTTAGTAGTGCTTGCTCTATACTATAACCTCAAATTTAATAATTCTGACTCTCCCAATGAAAAGGAACCGCTCACTCTTCCTAAACTATCTTTTCTTCTCTCACAATTCTTTTGTCTTTCCCCCCATAACCCCACCGACCTTTCCATTTCTCCCCTCTAACATAGGTAACTCTCCACATTCAATCATTCCATCTTTGAACTTCTCTGTATTAAGATCTGAAATGTATGCTCTTCTCTACGATGATAACAGAGGCTTCCCTGATCCAACGCTGATTGTATCCATTACGGCCACATATTAAGATGAATCATATCTACCAACATTATTGTGAATCACTGAGCCTCAAGAAACAGCTGCTGGACTTATAATCCTATTTTACCACCCTTTAATTTTCTCTGCCGTTTGTACTCTTTGTAAGATTGAGCTATTAATATAAATATCCGTGTATTCATACTTAAAAATTCATCATTTGAAAGTCTCCACCTTTTCCTTTCTCTCATTTTGCGTATATACATATATACACCTAAACAATTATATTTGATATATTTAATATAATTAAGGTACCTAATTTATTTATCTGTATAATTGCCTCCTCTCTCTCTCTCTCTCTCTCTCTCTCTCTCTCTCTCACTATATATATATATCACCGTGATCACCGTGACCGACCAGACTATCAGATGTTGCTACACATCGCTGGTCACAATGTGCTTCGCATTGTTTTAGCCTTCAAATGTCGCCACCCCGCTGGCTAAGTGAGCAGGCCAACAGAAGAAAGAGTGAGAGAAAATTGTAGCAAAAGAGTACATCAGGGATCGCCAC
>NC_043007.1:44870741-44975741 GCF_006345805.1 Octopus sinensis | reverse complement strand
TTAAAATAATATAAATTAATTAATCTTATGTATTGGCTTAAGTTTTTCATTGTATGATTTGCCTAATAGTGGTTGTATCTCTAATTTAATATAATAGATATATATATATATATATATATATATATATATATATATATATATATATATATATATATATATATATATATATATATAATGAGGGAGATAAATTAATATTGATTTTAATATCAATTTAAAACCAGTAGTCTAGCATACAAAAAATCTGAGAAGTCAGAGACAGTCAAGCCCTGCCAATATACACATGCATACGGCCGACTTCCCACATATATATATATATTATATATATATATAACCTTCAAATATATTTGCTATATTTATACCTACACAAGGTCGTTCATTTCTGTCGCCGACACCAGGTGTCTTATTTCTTTTTTTAAATTATGTGTCTTTAAACTATCTCACCTCATTTATTATCTTACAAGTTTTATGTTACTGGTTCACTTCTTTAATTTTTCGGATTGTCATTGAGAGTTTCTTTGATGTTGGAAGTTTTTTGTATTCTTTGTTTGTCCCGACACCAATGTTTTGCCTATATTGAAACATTTTTTTCTTTACTCTCATCGTTTATACACTTCCGGTCCGTTCAAATAGCTGGATTCAATGTCTAACAATCTGACATGAATCATTAATAATTATTCGAGCTATTTTAACCTGATCTTCACCTTTTGTTTTTATGTGTTTATCTATCCTACATTTTAATCTGTTCCGTCGCTGATCATCACAGGAGGTCTTATTCATAACTAACTTCTTAGAATGGACTTAGAACAAATAAAAAAAGCATATTTTGAACGGTTACACATCATAGAATTGTGAGTGAAGAGTATATTTATAAACAACACACTAATATGCAACATTTTTCTCTTAAATCTTTCACGTATTTGAAAAGAGAATTTTTTTCTAGAAATATAAGATTTTAGCTGGAAGGTTGTGTATGTAGCCCTCTTAATACAAAATCTTGCTTCTCATGAGTTGCATATTAATCGAGGGAAATAATACAAAAACAAACGCGTTTTCAATTAACAATGACACTTCATTCTTCAGCTAAATAAAATTATAAAGCAAACCAGATTAAAACATCACGATGAATGTGGGCTGTAGAAAATCATTCATAGTTAGCTTTTCAACTCAGTCGAACTTGGTTAGACGTGCTTTAACAGGAACAAAAATAATGTGACGTAGCTTCCTGAAAACAAACTCTTCCCTCTGCTAAAATGAAAAACTTTATGTTATTTGTGAAGTATATTTGCCACGTAAATGTGGCAGACCCATAAGGGACGATGCTACTGTAGTTTATAGCCCCGGGAAGACATCTCCTCCAGCTGGCTATTGACACACTGTGCTCTATCAGTATTTACAAAGGGAAATCATCGTTGCAAATATACATCACGATGTGCTGCTACTGTTTATATCTCGCTCACAGATTTATTATTTCGTGTTATTTATTAACAAACAATTGCTCAAACGAACATTTGCCGCGTTTAGTGGCCTATTGTGCAATGCGATTGCATACGCACTCTGTATCCCGCGTAAAACTAGACCAAATCAAATACCTGACTCGACTAAGTACGAGGGGCGTTCAATAAGTAATGCCCCTAACCCACTTCCCATAGCAGTAGAGCAACGAAACTTGGCACAATTATTAGTTTTTTTCTACATAGGAACCACCCAGAGTTATGCATTTCTCCCATCGTTTGATGCAGCTCTGGAGACCATTTTTGTAGAAGACCCCAGCTTGGCCCTCCAGCCACGACGTGACTTCAGGAATCAAGGCTGCATCATCTGGGAAACGCTTTCCTTTCAAAAACAACTTCATGGCTGGGAAGAGGTGAAAATTAGAGGGTGCAAGGTCAGGAGAGTAGGGGGGATAGGGGCGGAGTTCATAGCCGCACGCCTGTGCTTCTGATCTGGCGACACGCGAGTTGTAGACCGGAGTGTTGTCCTGCAGGAGGAGGTTGTCTTTGCTGATCTTGCCCCGCCTCTTGATTTTGATAGCTTCTCTTAATTTCCTCAAAAGTGAAGCATAGGAGGCTCCTGTAATTGTGGTACCCTTTGCCAGGAAATCTGTCTTCACTACTCCGTCCTGGTCCCAGAAGACTGTGAGCATGACCTTGCCAGCGGAGGGCTGCACCCTTGCCTTCTTTGGAGGAGGTGAGTCACGGTGCTTCCACTGCATTGACTGGGCTTTGGTCTCTGGATCATAGTGATGGACCCAGGTTTCATCCTGGGTAATCAGTCTTTTAAAAAATTTTGACTCATCTTCTTGGCACATCTCCAAATTCATCCTCGAGCACTCGACGCGTTCTTGCTTCTGGAAAGGTGTGAGCAACCTGGGAATCCATCTGGCAGACACCTTTTGCATATGCAAATGGTCATGAATGATAGTTTCCACAGACTCGGTACTAATCTTGATCTCATGGGCTATTTGGCGAATAGTTATGCGTCGATCTTCCAAAATGGCAGCCTCAACTTGACGGACAGATGCCTCATCAATGGCAGAAGGGAGGGGCGACCAGATCTGGGAGCTGTTTCCACAGAGTTCCGACCATGTTTAAATTCACGATGCCAGCGTTTTACAAGGTCATATGATAAGGCATCATCACCATAAGTTACTTTCATTTCATCAAAAGTCTCCCGTGGTGTACGTCCTTTCAAATACAAAAACCGGATCACTGCTCGACACTCAACAGGCTCCATTTCACACCTGACTCAGTTCAAACACCTGCAAATCAGAAATCACAATTAGTTCAGAGCTGTAATTTGCCACTTAATCTATAGAGATACAAATAATTGCACATGCAAAATTTCAGCTAGATCAAACAACTGCAAGTGGGTCAGGGGCATTACTTATTGAATGTCCCTCGTATTTCAACGCCACATGACTGGTCACATAACCAATCATTAGAGACTTACGCGTGGAGCCCTTTTCAGGGTATTTAAGTCTAAACATGCAATTATGAAATTTAGTCTTGCTACAGAATCATTAAACAAGCTATCTAAGATAATACAGAATCTTTTCTCTTTGTTTTCATTTATATTGCCTAATTTATCGCCTGCATTTCTCAGTTTTTTGGGGTTTTTTTTGCTTTTTTTTCAACATTTCTATCGAATATGTCTCTGTTTAATAACAAGTAATATAAATGTTGATCTGTTGGTTGATTTCTCCGATCACGCTTTACAGCGTATAGAGGGAGAGAGAGTAAAAGAGAGAGATAGTGAGGTGGGGTTAACATCAGAAGTGCGGGATAAGTGCATATACTAGATTTTGTGGTTGGCAATGAATAAGGAAACGCTACACTAACAACGAGAGAACAGCTTCAATCAGAAACAGGACTTGAAGGAGTAGGCGGTTGCAACTGTAGTAGATCAGCAATAGTGAATGCTTATCATAATGAATATTTTCCATTGATGCTTTATAAGTAAGTTATTCGCTAACAGAACAGGTTGTTGTTTTTTTCTTTCATTAATCTCTATGGTATTCGCCAGCTTAAGAATTTACAGCAACCTATCCCCAAAAATATATCATTACAATTGCTTCCATAATATGAATACACTCATGCCACCAAGAGTTAAATCAGGAAATAATTATATGAATAATTCAACTTTTATCGAACAATCCAAAGTAGCCAAAGTATATTTCCAGTTTCCAAGTCATATGACAGTTGGTATTTATAATTCTATAAAATAAATCATCACACGTGAAATAACAATTAATAAGAGATAAGTAAATATTTTCATTAAGTCAAAGCAAAGTATGAAAATGGCTTTTCTCCGCAAATGAAGCAACAGATAAGAGATTAGTGAGTATTTTCAAAACTATTAAGAGCAAGTCTCCACAAGTGAAGCAACAATTATAAAGAGATTAGTAAATATTTTCATTAACTCGTTTGATATGTTCGTCCTAACGGTATGTAACTTTGATTTAGTTATAGAGTATTAAGTCTACTTACGTTAACGCCGTTAATCAGTTATTAAATTTGCTTTATAAATTTTAGTATTGCCTTTAATTTAGTGGTACACAGGAAAGTATAAATGTGTTATTCAAATTGTAAAACGATTAAGTTTATATGAATTGTGATAACAATATCTTGACCATATTTTCTTTTACTGTGTTATCTCAAGAGCGTTGCTTAAAGAATAAGGGGAAAATAAAATAAATTTTACAAAATTATGTGTATTAGTTGGTATTTACTTGAGTTATTCCTCTTTATGAAAGGACAGTCACTCGGCTTGCATTATGTACAATAAACTTTCTTTAAATCGCTCTAATACGGGAGAAGGTTGCCTGTTTTGACCGATTGGATGAGTTCACTGATGCTAGAGGTTAAATATTTGAAGTATAACTAAGTCGGCGAGCTGGCAGAATCGTAAGCATTCCGGGCGAAATGCTCAGAGGTATTTCGTTCGTCTTTCAGTTCTGAGTTTAAATTCGTCAAGGTCTACTTTGCCTTTCATCCCCTCGGGGTCGATAGAACAAGTACCAGTTGAGTACTGAAGTCGATATAATCGACTTACCCTGCTTCCCTAATATTACTGACCTTGTGTCAAAATTTGAAACCAATATTTGATGTGTAACTAAGGCGGTGAGCTGGCAGAATCGTTAGCACGCCGGGCAAAAAGCTCACAGGTATTTCGTCCGTCTTCATGTCCTGTGTTCAAATTCCACCCAGGCCTTTCATTCCTTCGGGATCGATAAAATAAATACCAGTTGAGCACTGGGGTCGATTAATCAACTTATCCCTTGTGCCAAAATTTTAAATCGATATTTGATGTATAGCTATGATTCTATGTCACCTTCTCGGATGTTATTTTTATTTTTATGTACTTTTCATAAAATTTAGTAGAGATACGACTTCGCGAACGTTCTGAGTTCAAATGCCAGAGGGGTACACTTTGCCTTTCATCGTTTCGGAATCGATAAAATAAGTATCAGTTGAACACTGAAGTCGCTGTCATCGACTTATCCACTCTCCCCCAAAACTGCTGGCTTCGAGGTAAAATTTCAAACCAATATTTGTTCTGGATCTTTACGTTCTGAGTTCAAATCCTGCTGAGGTCAACATGACCTTTCATCTCTCCGGGGTTAATAAAATTGTCTCAATCAAGAACTGGGGTCAATTTAACCAACTGCCGTCTTATACCAGAATACAATGGACTACCACGGTAATAGTGGAGCCCAAACCATCGCACAACCGTCGCCCTCCCCCAGCCTATAGTACACTGTTCTAATACGTTATATTCACACTGTGTAACACGATTGTTGTCCTTGGGTAGCAACTGTTATTTTCTATTTGCTTACCCATAGAAAGTACGAAAACTGGCTAATATTTCCTTCAAATTCTGCTTTTAAAAATCCTTCTCAACACATGGCTATGATGTTCCCATACTACTTGCTCATGATCAGAGATCCACATATTGTCGGCTACTAAGGGACTTGCTCAAGTGGTTAAGGTCAAGCAAGTGACAAGCAGAAATGTGATATTGAGCAGAATATTTGATATAACGATATTTCTGCTTCAGTAACTCAGCGCTTAATCTGTCTGAAATGTAATGGGAAATAGGTCAGTTTTAAAACATTGATTCCTCGGAGATAGAAGCAAAGTGTGAAAGGAACAGCAGTCATTTCTTTTGGTTTCTAGATAAAAGCAAATAGGAAATAACACTTACTGACCATGAACAAAAACTAATTTTGGTTACACAGTATTTATTACTCACAGAACACAACACACACACACACGCACACTCTTGAACGTAAGTGAATACACTCACTCATACATATACACTTAATCTCGCACGCACGCACACACACACACACACACACACACACACACCACACACACACACACTAACACACATTTACACATACACACACAAACACACATATGCTCACATTCGTTCGCTTATTCACTCACTGACTCTAGCACAATCGCACGCTCACTCACTCACTTGCCTGCACTCTCACTCGCTCGTTCGCTCAATTTTTCTCTTTCTCTTTCTATCTCCATCCCTCCCTCTCTCTCTATCCCTCTCTCTCTCTAACACTGTCACTCTCCCACACATACACAGGTGCACGTACAAAGACTGGAACATATGCCTATTAACGCTCAATATCCTTCTCATTTAAGGCGGGAACAGGTTTTAGTTTGAAGGGCGTTTTTTATTTCTCAGAATCCGAATGATAACGCATAAGTTTCATCGCTGGCTCTTCATTGAAGCTGCCTTTTGTATAAACTGCTTTCTTCTTCAAACGCGTTTACTAAGGAAACGACAAACTTGTTCCCTAGGTAACGACAATCTCAGTTTCCTAGTTATGCATATATGTTTACCTGTATGTGTTGCGGTGTCTTTTAACTAATTTAATTAGCATTCTTTGAAACGCTTTATTTTGTGTTCCTCAATAAATAGGGAACAATTTTCCTTTGAAACAAATTTAATTAAAGACAACATTATTTTCGAGCTTGATCTTTTATATTAAGGATTTTATTATTCCATTATGTTCAGTGTGCGACAATAGCTTTCCGAAATCCATTAATCCATTAACATTTTAGGATCTTCATGGTCTTATCATCAGTAAGAAATGTTGCCAATGATGGCCATATATATATATATATATATATATATATATATATATGTGTGTGTGTGTGTGTGTGTGTGTGTGTGTGTATGTATATGTATTCTTAAAAGAATGGTATTCTGTACACACACACACACATACACATAAAGACATACAAATAAACACTCACTGGTTTTTCAAGCACGGACTTAGTCACGTTCATGTACCCATACGTATTTTCATTAATTCTAAAATGAATTGAAACTCTTTCATCGTGCAGTTTTTGTCAGTCGTGCTTGGTGTTTGCTGCTGATAAGCTCTACTGCAAGTTCGAACAGATTCATTTGAATGCAAGAGAATATTTCACATAACATCATCTATTTAGAAGCTTTGAAGCCAGTTCTTTTGAAAACTTTAACGATTGAACTTAACAACCTAACACTTCGATATTTGCATCATAAGTTCACAGTATTAACAGTATTAATTTCTGTATTGGATATTAAAAGACTGATTTTAAGAAAACAAGTTTTTTTTCCTAAGAACTTTGGAAGCTCAATTATAGTTTTATCTTTATTCATCTTTCAGTTAAATAGTTTATCTTGTCATTTCAGCTCTTACAATTTGCTTTTATCATCTTGAACATTACTAACGCTATTGCGTAAATGCCACAAACGATTTTCGAGATGTATATGCACTCATGTGTATGCATGTAGAACTGTTATATATATATATATATATATATATATATTTGCACGCACACATATTTACGCATACGCACATATGCATATGAATAAATGATTGATACTTTTATGTACACACACACACTTATATAAATACTTATCTAATGTATACGCATACTTATGTAATTGTTTTATATATTTATACACAACACTGGTATGAGAATTATCCCGAGTCAATGAACCAATTATCTTTCTTTGTTTCGCCCTGTTTACCGTGGTGTTCGTTTTCCCTTCAAAGGCAATATGGTGTCAGTGGAGTGATAAAGCTTTCTCTACAATCTTATGCAAATAAGAATGGGAATGTGCTTACTGAACTGAAAAGAACATAAAAGGTTCTTTGGTTTTTATCACTTTATTTCCTTTTGTTTTTCTCTTATGTAATATAAGGTTGCCAATAAACTAATCACTAGTTTTCGATATGGCTATGCCTTCAAACTTTAAAAATGTTGTACCTTGTCGGATGTGTTGTCTCTTATAAAAATATTTGAATGTTAGTTTTAAATTCTGGCTTATGTGTGGGTCTTGACATCAAGCATTCAGAAGCCGTGCGCAGGCAAAAATGTATAAATCAGCATTTCTCGTATTGCGATAGTAGTTTTGACCTGTTTATACGCATTTCACAAGCACCCTTGCTACAATAACTTGTTTCCTGTGTTGCACTCTTTTACTTGTTTCAGTCATTTGACTGCGGCCATGCTGGAGCACCGCCTTCAGTCGAGCAAATCGACCCCGGGATTTATTCTTTGTAAGCCTAGTACTTATTCTATCGGTATCTGTTGCCGATCTGCTAAGTTACGGGGACGTAAACACACCAGCATCGGTTGTCAAGCAATGTGGGGGAACAAACACAGACACACAAACATACACACACATACATATATATATGTATATATACGACGAGCTTCTTTCAGTTTCCGTCTACCAAATCCACTCACAAGGCTTTGGTCGGCTCGGGGCTATAGTAGATGACACTTGCCCGAGATGCCACGCAGTGAGACTGAACGCAGAACCATGTGGTTGGTAAGCAAGCTACTTACCACGCAGCTACTCCAGCACTTTTGATAGTAATGCCTTTCCGTAGCATTCGTTCTGCCATTTACAACAATCCTTCAAGATTTCTTTTTGGATTACCACAAAGGGAGTAACTATGGATTCTGAAGCAGTTATTCAACATAATCTGTTGCAACAAATGTTTTTGTTTTTATTTGTGTGTGTGTGTGTGTGTGTGTGTGTGTGTGTGTGTGTGTGTGTGTGTGTGTGTGTGTGTGTGTGTGTGTGTGTGTGTGTGTGTTGGAACATAATTGATTTGTTACATTAATAGGAAAGGAATTCATGCAATACAATTAAGGGAAACAGTAAAATGAAATATCGTAATATGACATGCAAAAAAATGTTTCTTCGAACTTCAACACTCGGGTAGGTTTTTACCTATCAAGTAAATATTTAGATGCAACTAGCAGTATCGCTCGGCGTTGCTCGGATTTGTAAGGGAAATAACTATAAAGCATTTTTAGAGAGTTATAGCCAAAAAATAGCAAAAAAATGCATTAAAAATGGAAAAAAAAATTATATTAAATTTTTTTAAATCGTTGACTCATCGTAGACATTTTTAGAGAGTTACTTCCCTTATATAATAGCAAAAAAGATGCATTAAAATGGGAAAAAATGATGGTAAATTATTTTTTAAATCGTAGACTCATCGTAGACACGCGCTAATACCCAGAAGGGTTCGATATGAATCACGACTATAAGATACCCGGTTTTGGTTAAACTGCACCGCAAAATGTGGGAGTAGTTAGGAATCTAAATCGTAGGAGACAGACACACAACTTCACTTTTATATATAAAGATTTGTGCAACAACTAAAACATTCGGTTGTGCAAATTGTTTGCACAGGAAACCTGCCCTGTGTGGCGGTTTTTGCCGTTTTTGTGGATCTGTTTCAGCTTTTTTAGCGATTTCTGTTTTGGCGACTTCAAGCCATGAAGTCGTTGTTCTAAAAGAACGCTGGTCTCCTTGACAACGCTTTACGACGTTGATTTCCTTACACTCCCTTCCCCACAGCTTCACGAGGGAGGGAAGAAGGGTGAGAAGCAACACAGGTGCAGGTGTGAGCATGGACGCCATCTCCGCCGCCATCGACACACGAAAAATATGCGTTAAAATGGAAAAAAATTATGGTAAATTATTTTTTAAATCGTAGACTCATCGTAGACGCGCGCTAATACCCAACGGGCTCGATATGAATCACGACTATAAGATACCCGAATTTGGTTAAACTGCACCGCAAAATGTGGGAGTAGTTAGGAATCTAAATCGTAGGAGACAGACACTCACACAACTTCACTTTTATATATAAAGATTTGTGCAACAACTAAAACATTCGGTTGTGCAAATTGTTTGCACAGGAAACCTGCCCTGTGTGGCGGTAATTGCCGTTTTTGTGGATCTGTTTCAGCTTTTTTAGCGATTTCTGTTTTGGTGACTTCAAGCCATGAAGTCGTTGTTCTAAAAGAACGCTGGTCTCCTTGACAACGCTTTACGACGTTGATTTCCTTACACTCCCTTCCCCACAGCTTCACGAGGGAGGGAAGAAGGGTGAAAAGCAACACAGGTGCAGGTGTGAGCATGGACGCCATCTCCGCCGCCATCGACACACGAAAAAATATGCGTTAAAATGGAAAAAAATTATGGTAAATTATTTTTTAAATCGTAGACTCATCGTAGACGCGCGCTAATACCCAACGGGCTCGATATGAATCACGACTATAAGATACCCGAATTTGGTTAAACTGCACCGCAAAATGTGGGAGTAGTTCGGAATCTAAATCGTAGGAGACAGACACTCACACAACTTCACTTTTATATATATAGATGTCATTTCTTTAATATCCTCGATCGAATACGACGCCGAAAGAACACTTATATGGAAAGTGTAATTCAAACTCGACCCAAAACACTCTAAAACTGATGAGAGGGGAGAACGTCACAGCGTCACGGGCGTCTCGACACAGCGAAATCGGCGGCTTTATTGATTGTATTTATAGGCTGTGTTCACGGAAAGTTCCAGACAGGCTACCGAACTATCACGTGAACAACAACATTGGATAAAATCTCAATTGCGCTCATGACCAAACTATGATTGAATTGTGATTTGAGATTCGTATGTTGCAGAATGCAGGATCGAATCCAATGCTACAGAATATTTCGGATTAGTGATCTTTTTCTGTCCTAGTTCTTTCCAACAATTTTCCGGGGAATTCCAAGTAATAAAAGATTTCATTGAAAACTGCATCTTTCGATCCTGTTTTTTTTTTTTTTTTTTTTTTTTTTTTTAAGTGTAGTAGAGAGAATTGAGATATTTGTAGTGATAACAGATACCTACTTATTACAATTTGATTAATATTGCTGGTCGGATCAAAGGGGTTTTTTTTTTCTAAAACCATATCCAGTCAATTGAACGCTGATATATCTAAGATCTCGAAAATGTATTCTTTAATGATCCATACTAACTGAACCGACTTTGCAGAGTTCAAGATTTGTGTGTGTGTGTGTGTGTGTGTGTGTGTGTGTGTGTGTGTGTGTGTGGTGTGTGTGTGTGTGTGTGTGGTGCGTGTGTGTGTGGGAATTTAAAAAGAATTTCGGGAACTTTTTGGAAGGTTAAGATTAAGAGTTAAGGTATTAATTCATGTTTGTTTCATTAAGTTTAACTAGAATAGCAAAACATTAATTCAAATTATGAGTGTGTGTATGCTTGTGGGGGGAGGGGCAAATATGAGGGTGTTAGACTCACTATCTCAAGGTCGTACGTTCAATTCCTGAACCCAACATGTGTCTTTGAGTAAGTCACACATTCCACAAAAAGATTCTTGTCTAGTCAACGGTAGAGAATATCTGCCAAGTACTGCTTTCTCTTCTCCTAAATGTCACATCCTGGTTGCGTCACTTGGTCAAGGATGAGATGGCTGAGAGGATGTCTATATTTGTGTGTGAGAGAGAGAGACAGAGAGAGAGAAAGAGTATGTGTGTGTATATGTGTGTATGTAAACACGCGTGACTTATAGTAGCTATGATTTATTGTGTGTGTGTATGTGTGTGTGTGTGTGTGTGTGTGTGTGTGTGTGTGTGTGTGTGTGTGTGTGTGTGTGTGTGTGTGTGTGTTTCACTGATTTACATCGACGAAATATGAAAATATCGGCAATGTAACCGAAAACACAGGCAGCCTTCGAAGTTTCTTGTGAAATTTGTTTTGCACCGGTTTGCACAATTTCTCTTATCTCTCACTCTCAGCATTAGAAATACTGTGAACCATTGATGGGTTCATTGGAAGCCAACATTCAATGAAGCTCTTCTTCAGCAATTGCCATAATTAACATTCTCTCTCTCTCTCTCCTCTCTCTCTCTCTCTCTCTCTCTCTCTCTCTCTCTCTCTCTATCTCTCTCTCTCTCCTCTCTCTCTCTCTCTCTCTTTGGGTTAAAGATTTCGGAAATGGTAATATAATCTGAGTATACAAAACTGATGTAGTACTGGACACGAAACAATATAGTTCTAAACTACCCAGAACTATCAAGTTTCTATGAGCTCTCTCAACCGGCTAGAAATAGCAACCAAAATATACCTCATCCCCACCATCTTTAAAACTTAAAGGTAAAAAAAAAGCGTTTAACAATACAGTTCGGCTTACGCAGTTCTTGAAAATAATGCGTCTGGAACGCCTTTAATCACAAGTTTGAATAATTAGGGTTGTTCTGAAGCAAACAAGCCAAGTAACAATCACTACAGCCAGACTAAATGCTGGTCTAAAATACATTTTATATAGTTTTTCTCATTGTTCTGTCTTGTGAAATCTTAGTCCATCCCTTGCAGCTTAATTCAAACTCCAACCTCTCATCCACATGTGAGTTGTCTCTCCTTTCTCACATATTTGTCGCTACTATAACGGTTTCTGCTGCTCTGAGCTTGTTGGTGTCGTACCCCGCTCACTTGGACATTGGCAACTCTTCGTCTCTCTCCTTCTCAACAACTTTGTTACATCGAGTGCCACGGCCTATGTACTAACCACATTTTCCGGTACTTCTTCCTCAGAACACAACCTTTTGAGGTCTACTCCCTGCTCACGTGTTTCCTGTTTATTCTCTCTTCTTATTCTGTCTTTCTCACTCCATCTCTCACTCTCTTCATTTAACCTCGTTGTAATATACATTGTGTCTTCATTTCCAAACATCCTATTCCACTCACCAGCCATCTTCATTTTACTTGAAACCTACCATATAGTAAAGAGATATCTTATTTGGTATCATATATTTTTAGTTCTTTCTTTGACATCTCAGTTCTTTTCACTATATAATTTGTCACAATCTTCATTATAGGTATCTCCTGAAATCTTCTCTTTGCTCGTGTATTTCCTGCAAACATCGACCTGCTACAGTTTACAACGGAGCATTAACGGCATCAAGCTCACTGGTCTCAGACGGCCTAAGAAAGGTCATGGCATCATGGGTTCTGGCCTCTTTCTTCAAACTTAGCAAGAAAAAGAATTATAGATGCTAAAAATGCGAGAAGAGAATGAATTTATTCGAAATATACTTATTGGATTATTTTATTTATTAATTTTTTTCACTTGAAATCTCATTTCGATAACACTTTCTGAAGTGAATGAAATAAATGGTTAAGATAAGCAGAGGAGAAGCGAAGATAGAAACACGGGGATAAATAGAGATTAGGGTGACAGTGAGAAAGAGGAACAAAAGAATCTACATTTTATTTTATTGATTCTAAGGAATCAACAGCGTTTATATTGTGACAATATTAATAATAAAGTTCCATTCGGTTAAATTCGGAATAATAATATTGCCGTATTTAATGAAGAGAATAGAGGAATAAATAAATATAAAAATCATTTGTAAAAAATATGAGATTGGAAGAAATAAACGAAACTTTATTCCTTACATTCATACAAAAGAAAGATGTTTGTTTCCTTGATCTTAAAGAATAAAAAACATTTATTCGATGACAATTTCTGTAATAATAATAATAATAATTATTATTATTATTATTATTATTATTATTATTATTATTATTATTATTATTATTATATTGATGACAACATTGACGACGACGATGGTGGTGGTGGTGCTGCTGCTGCTGCTGCTGCTGCTGCTGATGATGATGATGATGATAATGATGATGATGACTGTTCTTCCTAAATTCAAAACAATATTCTCGAATTTAATGTCATGAAATTGAAAATCTTGTTAATATAGAATCACTGAAGCAGATGAATGTTTAATTTTATTACAAAAAAAAAAACTCAAACATGTGCATACTCACACTCACACACAAATATATATATGAATGTATGTGTGTGTGCGTGCGTACGAACGTACGTATGTATGTTTGTATGTATGTATGCATGTATGTATGCATGCATGTATGTATGTATGTATGTATTATGTGTGTGTGTATGTATGCATGTATGTATGCATGTATGTATGTATGTAGTATCTGGCACTCGTGTGTGTTTCTATCTGTGTTGGTGTGCTTTATAGTGATCTGGTTTGACAACTGACAACGAAACTAACAGGATGCTGATGAGGATGCTGACGATGGCAGCAGCAATGGAGTGCAGCTGGTGGGGGTGAGTAAGGTGAGTAAAAGAAACAGCAACAACAACAACAACAATGCCAACTTCAACTTTGTATTGTGAGACAAAACCTCTACGATAACAATGGAAGAATTTATTCAGATGTAGAGTAGAAGAATTATCGGAGGATAGTAAGAACGGTAGCAGCGAGGGGGTGGTTCTGTGGTTGTTGGCTGTTCTGGCAACGGTGACACCAGTATAGATGGCGACAACTAAGTTGACCTCACAGAGATCTAATAGAGCTGAAACATCTACAATCGTCTAATTAACTTAGTCTTTTCCAACCATTCTGTATCTATGGACCCCTGTGTTTCCTATTTTACTCCGATGAACGCTCATAGTCATTCAATGTTTTTTTAAAAATGCTATTATATTCTTATAATTAAATATTAGAAATTATAATAATTAAACTGTTGAAATATTTTGTTTTACAGCAATATTAGCAATTTATTGCAGATAAATTTTAACAACAAAATATCATACGGACCCCAAGGGTTATATGGACCTCGACTGAGAACCACTGGTCCAAATGAATACTGCATTAATTACTAAATTAATGAGCTTTTTACTTAAAAGTGTATATCTAATTAGATTTCTCATAATAACTATATTAAATATATTAAAACAAGCTACAGATTTTAACGCATAAGGCGTCTCTAAATAATTAACCTCACTGATATCAATTGTGTGTGTGTGTGTGCGCGCGCGCGTGTTTATGTGTACATAGATACATAGAAATGAGGGGGTATTGAAAATTTCCTGGCTTTAAGGGTATCGCAAAAGGTCTGGTTAGAGTCCCAAACTTCAGAGTTCTTTTACAGGGCTTAGAAAAACTGAAGGACTGCTGCAATAAGTGTGTGAATCTTAGAGTGGAATATGTTGATTAAAATCATAATTAACTGATCCTCCTGTATTTTTCTTTTACTCAAAACCAGCAACTTTTCAGCCCCCGCCCCTCGTATATGTATTAATCATTAGCGACGGAAGCGGCATTAAAACCAAAATGTCATCTTTATATCCAACGTAACATACACGTCTTGTTAGAACTCCGAATAGTGCGTTATTAGCATTGAGAGATCCTCTCGTATAGGCGCCTAGTGTATAAAAGCACATACATATATCGTAGCAGACGAGAATCGACTCTCATGGGCGCCGGAATTCGAATATTAAGTTTCAATGAGCCTGCTTGGCTGTTTGCAACACCAGTAACTGAAAAGCAACGGTGACCGGACGCTTCCCACTGAAGATCTTCAGTCGATTGAAATCACTTGACATGAGAGTTTCGGTACCCATGACAAACGATTCTCGTCTGCTATGAGCTATGTGTGTGCTTCTATGCACCAAGCGCCTATGTAGGTATACTGATTAATCCTGTTTCGCAGGTATAATTGGGAAATATCCAATGTAATGAATATAGAATAAATTGTTTTGTTTATATTTGTACAATTACAGAATCTTGTCGAACCATGTTGCTCATAATTTCATAAGTACTCAAACATTGAGATCTAAGACGGTAGTACTTAAGTGATATTTGATGAAGTACTCAACAAAGTTGATTATCTCTGATATATGTAAGCTGGATTAATAATGATTATATATGTATGTATGTATGTATGTATGTATGTATGTATGTATGTATGTATGTATGTATGTATTATGTATGTATGTATGTATGTATGTATGTATGTATGTGTATGTATGTATGTCATTATTCAGTTATTTTTCAAGATTTTTTTGTTAATGGCGAAACAGCCGGTTTCTAACCTAGATCCAAGGCTCCATCATTGGAATTTCAACATCAACAACAGGGCATTTTTGCTTGTTTGTATGTATGTATTCATATGTGCAGATTTGTGTGTTTTGTTTTATGTATGTATTCTCATGCACATTGTTGCATATCTAGACATGCTCGTATATACCTAAATGATAAACTTCCGGAGAGTTTTACAGATTTTCCTATTCAAGCTTTAAATAAAAGTTAAAACAAATTACATACGAAAAGCGTTTATTCATCAAAATATGACCCATCATATTCTGCTGTCTGTTGCCGTCGTTGTGCCAGAAGCTCAATTACACGCTTCAACTATTTAGCTGGTTTACAGGCAAAAAGGCCGTTTTCAACCTTATCCACATTGTTGAGTCTCCTTCTATACAGGATATGAACTACGACTCGGAAAACCTGGTAATCTGAAGATGCAAGGTCTGGACTGTAGACAAAGTGAGGCAGCACTTCAGTCCCAAGAGTTCCTAAAGTTTGTGCCTGGTCACATCGGCAGTGCGTTCTAGGGCATTGCCATGTGCGTCTTCGAATGACAAATGCTACGTAGCGATCTTTCAAAGTATCATATACCCGCTGCAGTTGTTGCGCATGAAGGTTAGCATTCACAGAATGACCATCACTGGGACGAGTTCAAAGTGCAACACCCCATCGAAATTCTACGAAGCACACAACATCAACTTCTTTTCAAACCCCACTTGTTTAACTACAGGTTTTGAAGCCTGGTAGGAACGAAGCCACTGATTTCTCTAACTAGGATTGCGAAAATAGGTCTATTTTTCATCCCTAGTTACAATTAGGCACCAAAAATGAGCATCTCGAGGATTTACCAGCAGTCGTTTGCAAATGTTCACACGTCGTTGATCCTAGTCATTTGTTAGTTCATGAGGAACTTCTCGACAGCGTATATTCACAAGTCCTAGCTTATGAAGGTCAAGTGACGATCGATGGTACTTTATGATAGACTAAGATCTGCCGACAATTTACAAGTGCTTGTGCTTGGCTATTGCTCAAAATTTTAATCAAGGCCTCATCTTCCACAGCAGAAAGTCTCCTTGAATTTGGTTTATCTTCGAGATTGGAGTCACCTTCCTTGAAATGTCTGCACTAGTTTTGTGTTAAACGTTCGTTCACAGTTCCAGAATCTTCCGCATCGTTAATTTCTTTTACCTCTGCTTTTGCACTCAATCCTTTCTTACAAACATGGTGTTAAATGTTTCTAATTGCAATTTTTTACCACTAATTGTGTATGTCTGTGTGTTTGTGTGTGTGTGTGTATGTGTGTGTGTGTGTGTGTGTGTGTGTGTGTGTGTGTGTGTGTGTGTGTGTGTGTGTGTGTGTGTGTGTGTGTGTGTGTGTGTGTGTGGTGACTCTTTTAAATTCTACCAATATTTGTTTGGACCCATCGGTCTCAAAATAGTCAACTTTGTTGAAAATTTCCTTTTTCTTAGTCAGTACTAGACTATTCTGGTTATCGAATCTCATGTCTATTGGGAAGAAAATATATAGATGACAGTCTCTGGCAGTGAGCAGTCTTCGATTTTAGTTTTGCACAACCTATATTTATCAAATCAATGTTTCCTACCGTTTATGCTCTAGAACTTTGTAGGGATCTCTTGTTCTTGAATTGCATGGAGGTAGCCTTCAAAATGGGATGTCATAAACTTGTCGGTACTCCATGCCAACTTTTAATATAGCTTATTCTCTTTATGACATGCGTCTTTCGTGTCAAGCAGCCATGCACTATCTTCTCAATGAACTACATCAGATTTATAATTTGGTCTTCTGATTAATAGAATTCACTAATCCTCCTTGGGATGATATGCACGTCACTTCGCCTCTCAGTTTTATTTCAAGATTTCTTGCTATTAGAGAAAGAACCGATTTCTATACATTAACAATGTGAGCAATTATAATGTATATAAAAATGTAGAACGGCATTAGCTGTAACATTTCGTTTACAAAAAATTCTCTTAAGCTGCTTAGTGTGTTAAAAACATATAACTCGCTGAGAATATTTTCAGCGGATCGTCAGAGACTTGTGTTTCGACTTGATTTGGTCTCCTCAGTGGCATACACTTTCGGACTGCCTGTGCAATCTCGAAATTCTCGTTCCGATATAGAAAGCAATAAACAAAGCTTTCACTGATTTGTGCGAAAGCTGAATGTAGGTTAAAATAACGGTGTGTATATAACATTTAAAATATCTATATACACGTAGATCTTGTATATACCCTACTTAAGACAGTAGGGCATGATTTGAACGATGTTTGGTTGCTATTTCTGGTAGGTTGAACGATTACATAGAGACCCTTCATTGAATCTACTGAGATTATGAATTAGGTAAATCTAAGATATATTTTTCAAATTAAAATGCAAACAAAATATTAAATAAAAAAGAAACAAACACAGATTCGTTTGAATTTTAGCAAAATATTTATTGATCAGAAAAAAATTCAATATTTAATATAATATTCATTATCTTTTGTAAGTGGTCTATGGCATGTAAGCCAGCAGTAAAATCGTCCCATGCATGTGAGCAGCACTCAAATTTAGATATCAATTAATTAAATTTAACCAAATTAATGTTATAAATTAATTAATACCGATTAGCTGCACTTTTTTTTTTTATTCGGACGAGACTTTCTGAATACACTTTAGCAAGATTATATTCTTTTATATCAAATTTAAAAGTAAATATGAATAATTTTTTTGTTCTTATTTTATGTCGTGTGTGTTATACAGCTGTATGCGTGTGTGCGAGTGTATATGTGTGGGCGTGTGTTGTGAGTGTATACGTACGGGTGTATGTCTGTGTATAAATATAAATCTATATGAAAACATCAGTAATTATATAATTTATTAGGTGCACGCAATGAATCATTAGCGATTTGGCAGTTACCGAGCTATTCACAATCAGTATGTTTACGTTCGAATCTGCAAGAACGTATTAAGAATGAATAGGATACGTTGTCGTTCGGATTCTCGTTGTTCTGCGCGCATCATATCAATTACTATCTCTTTAGTAAACATCGCAAGCATCAGCAGATAATTTGTTTGCTTATTTCTAGAAACAAGGTCCACAACTCGTGTTTAGATTCATTGTCCTGATATAGCTTTGACTGAAGAGACACACAATAAGGTCGAAACACCTCATCAATGAATCGTATGTGTTATGAACACACAAAAGCTAAAAAGAGATGATCTCCTATGACGAAATACAACAGCAATCAGCATGTTCACGTTCGAATCTCCCAGAAAGAATGAATAAATATGTTAGTGATATAATTTTGTGACTATATAATATTTAAATACGTTAATGCTACAATAATTATATAAGCTATTCGTAATTTTTATTTTATGTCTTATGTTTCTAGCCAGAAGCAAATACTTAGAGCCGTCTTCTTAACTCCAGAAATAAAAGGGATTGTTTGTTTGTTTGTTTTTTTATACTTAATCTCATGTTAATTCAGGAGAATTCTTGATTTCATAATTTAATCTTCCTTGATGGGTGTTCAATTGCTTTTCTCTTCAATCTCCACACGAAAATAGATGCAAAGAAGCAAGGATTTATCTTGTCTAATAGCTAGGCCACCATATGTTTGTGTGTGTGTGTATGTATGTGTGTGTGTGTGTGTGTGTGTGTGTGTGTTTGCGTGCGTGTGTGTGTGTATGTGTGCGTGTGTATATGTGTATGGGAAGTAAGACAGAAAATAAAAAAAGGAGGAGGTATGAGAAGAGAGGGCTATAACAGTATACCTGGGTAGATGGGGATGTATTTAACTGTTTCGAAGAGACACATTACATTGTAATAGCAGCATGACACAGACAGACAGCACATCTATGAGGTAGTGGTGTAGCACTAGAAAAGGGGGTAGACAGAAGATAATATCTCTGTGAGATAATAGTGTAGCAGTGGTAGAAGAATTAGAGACGGGAAACAGTTTATCTTTGGATTCGTGATGTAATAGCGGAAGAAGAAACAGAGAGAGGAAGTTTACAGGTCAGTGGTGTTATAGCTATTGAAGAAACAGCACATTTGTGGACCGGTGGTTGAAGTCTATAGACACACTTGGTCGAAAAACCATTGTGTATGAAACATCATCCCTTACATATGACTGGTACTGCAATGTAGACCGTAATTTGTCATGTAAATAGTTAGCAAATTGATCGAATCTGAAATATTTTCTGGTTCTGACTTAACTGTCCAGTATTTATAATGTCACTTTGTCAACAAGTGATCAGAGATTGATTTCTAGCAAGTATAAGGACTTTGAAGGTTGGTTCATATCTAGAGATATCGCTTTGAGGTGTAATTAACCATCTTCATCACTTCGTAATGACTAGATTTTTGACAGGACGAGGCATGTCACTTTGTGAAGCCTCAAATATATTGTTCATCACTAGAGGCAGACTTTGTTCATGACTAGATTCTGTTCATGACTGACTAGACTGACTAGAGACATCAAGATGTCACAGGTTTCCAATATCAGGGTTAACCTGAGGTCAAACATTTGGAAGGAATACTAAAATAGGTGATATAGATCCCAGTGATATCCATTTTGCTATGATAAATTTAAAAGAACAAGATAGGGAAAATTTAGCAATGTAAGAAAACGTCATGGCTAACTACGAAAAGAATCAGTATAATGTTGATCTGAAAAAAAAAAGAACCAACAAATAGAGACAAGCCAATCTATGAGAAAGGGTAATGAAGAGCCTCAAATTAGCCATGGATTTAAGATATTTCAGAACAATATCAGAAGATGTGAGGTCAAAGACATAAAATGGCGGAATAGACCCAGTTGCAGGGGCTTTAGTAAAATTATACCAGTCAGGTAAAATAAAAAAGATTACAATAACAAGGAGAACTAATTTTTTATGAGCAATAATAATTTCAATTGCACTTTATGGGAGCAAAGCATGGATGTTGAATGTTGAGAGTGAGAAAGAGATCAAAGATTATGACCTTTGAAGTTTAATAGTATGATGGGTCGTATTCCATAGGGAGAAGGGGAAGATCGAACTAAAGAGTGTTAGGAAAGAAAAAGTGAAGAAATTGCGGCAAACTAAAACAAACTCTTCAGTTAATTGTTAAAAGCGGAAATGGTTTGGTTAATTGTTAAAGACGGAAGTAATTTGGTTATGTAACGTGATACGGGAAGAATGCGGTCGTATACTGAAAAACCACCGTCTTGCCTATCTCTAGTAAAAGGGAAACGGGGTATTACACAGTGGATGGTTGATCAGTATCAAGAAAGAAGAGAAAGAGAGACGGTGGAAAATTTGAGGTTGGCTAATGACCAGGAAAGAAAGACGAGTGAGTCACGTATTTTGCTCTGCTCTGCATGTGCTATGCGCGTGCGCACATACACACTAACACACATATTTGTGTGTGTGGTTGTTCGATATTTCTTATTGTTTGTCTGTGCGTGTCTGTGTCCGTAGCATTAATGTTTACCAGTATGTCGAATTTTACCCTTTAAAAAACCCTGTATCCTAGTTATTTGATAGATATCTATAAGACCAGCACCAGATTTAAAATAAGTACTATGATCAATAAAATCGATTAAGATACCCGCTTAAAGGCCATAATTACCTAGTATGACGGCAATCCAATGACAAAAACTAGTTAAAGATTAAAATATATATACTACAAACAAAAAAGGATATGTTTAACTCCTAACAATGTTCAGACGTTTCAGGACTGTTTCTCAACATTGTATATTTCTTCGCCATCATAATGATATTTACCATAATAATACTTATCATTATTACAAACAACTTCATAGTTATAATTAAAAAGCAGTTTCATCGCTTAGGTTCACAAAAGAATGATGAAATTAACAGGTTTTCATTCTAAAAAGAAAGAACAGAAATACAATAAAGAAGTTTAATGGAACGAATGGGTATATACAGATTAAACATCAAACTCTCTCTCCCACTCCCTCTCTCTCTCTCTCCCACTCTCTCTCTCTATCTATCTATCTATCTATCTATCTATCTATCTATCTATCTATCTGTCTCGTTCTCTTTCTCTTTCCCGTTATTTCTCTCTTTCTCTCCATTTTTTCCTTTTCTCTCTCTCTCTTTCATTTTCCATTTCTATCTTTTGCTCACTTATTCTCTTTCCTCTCTCTCTCTCTCTCTCTCCCTTTATTTCGTTATTGCTTTCTGGTCTGGGTTAATTCTGTTTGGAATCATTCCTTATCGTTTGTGATTTTATTTTAAGTTTCACCGAACGGTCAGTTTTTACTATTTCTTATGTTCAGCGTGTACACAAATGTCTCTCTCAAAGTCGTACACACACACACACACATACACACACACACACACACACATGCATAAATGTTCGAGTGTGTGTGTCTGCTGCACACACTTTTGCGATATTAGGCAATAAAAATTAATGACATAAGAAATCAAACCAAGAATCACGGATATAAAGAACGATTCCACACTCTGTTATTCACTCGGACAACAGAACGATAAAACAAGAAAAACCTCACTCACGCCCTCTCTGTCTCTCTCTGTCTCTCTCTGTCTGTCTGTCTCTCTCTCTCTCTCTCTCTCTAGTTATGCATACATGTATTTATGTATGTATGTATGTAACACACACACACATATATATATATATAACTACGTGTATATAAATATAAACAAACATTTTTTTTTATAAGTGTTGAAATGTGTATTGTAAGATACAAATAAGATAATAATCTATGTTTGAACGCAGAGATGCCGTTAGAAAGCGGTAAAGTTTGTCAAGAACTTGCCATGGCTGATTGATGACAAATTTTCCTGTTTTTTCAAGATGATTTACACAATATATACATATATATATATATATATAATATATATAATATATATATATATATATATATATATATATAATATAACAGGACCAGTTACTGCAACAGCCCGGGTTTCAGGGGCCCACAGCTTTTTAATATTCTCCCAAATAGCCTGAGGAACCTGCACAAAGTAGATATAGGCGTTTTTAAATCAAAGCTGGACCTCTTCCTGTCGAAAGTCCCAGATGAACCTACCTCACAGCAAGAGGAGCAAATGAGGGTAGCTACATCAAACTCCATTCTTCACCAAGTTCCACATATTGGAGGAGGCTCTCAGTAATAACAGTAATAACAGTGTAGTAGCAAAACGGCGGTGCATCAGCATGGCCGCAGCTCTGAGCTGAAACTATAGAAGAAGAAAGAAACATTGCTTGTGACGATTCACTTCTTCGATAAACTAAATCTCCATCTCACAGGTTTGGGTAATGTGTACGTATGTAATTTACTGTAGATTTGCTACTATATATGTGAGTGTACGCTCGTGTGTGTGTATGTGTGTGCGTGTGTGTATGTGTAGTGGATTGTAGTTTAATTTCTTGTGAATAAATTCTGACTATTCGTTACTTGACATAGTTAGCTATTTATTACGACTAATGTGTTTATGGTTAGAATCTGTCCTCACATATCATCTTACGTAATATCTTCAAAACAGTCATCATCCGAACGCAGAAAATCCAAGTGAAATATATTGCTCATTAAGCTTGATTATGCAAACAAGGATTTACAATGGAAATCAAATATTCTGGGCATCTGTGACCAGTTATAATTATTTGCAGCACTTGTTAATTATATTGGATAGAACTTTACATAAATTCTCTCTATTACAAATATTCAAATACAAAGATCGCTAATTTTCTGACAGTTTATCCATTCTTTATTTTAGTCACCCAAAAATAAATGATTGACCTCAAACTTTTCATGAAGAATGAGTTGTGCTTCTTAACACACTTTAACCGAGTTTTGTGTGGCCAGGGGTTTTTAAATGGGATAGTAAATCATAAAATCAACAATAATATAATTGAATAATTGATGTAGATTTCACTGATTTGCCTCATGAATTACAGGAATATGTTCTGTGGCACGAAACTTAAAAACACAAAATGTATTAAGAACTGAAACTGCAATGTAAGATCGAATCTACCCTGATGACGAAGGCTCATCTTATCTAATGGTGATTGTTTCCATTGCAGCCGCATATTGTGATTAACTACATCTGCCAACATTATGATGGAACTCCGAGCCCTCAGAAACAGCTGTTAGACTTATAACGCCTTTCTTCCACCCGTTTCATTTTCTCTGTCGTTTGTACTATGTGTAAGTTAGATCTATTAATATAAATATCTATTTATTTATACTTAAATATTCGACATCTGAAAGTCTCCACTTTTTGCTTTCTCTCGTTTTGCATCTCTACATATATACATATTTTGTATTTCATGCCCATACTATTTTATATATATATATATATATATATATATATATATATATATATATATATATGACTGAGTATCTGTGAGTGTGTGTGTGTATGTATGTTTGTGTGTGTGTGTGTGTGTGTGTGTGTGTGTGTGTGTGTGTGTGTGTAAACTTGCAGAACTTCTGAAGTTCGCAACTGATGTTCTCCAAACTGAGAACATACATTACTTATGTTCTAGAGATGGTTTTAGATTCTTCAAATTTTTCACATAATGAGTAATGGGGCCCCTGAGGGCTGAAAACCCCACTTTCCTAGGGTACATACGATGCCCGCATGGTCCACGCATTGCTTCTGTTCAAACTGGAAAAAAACAGTTACTGAAACGATATAAGTAAGTTGTATTAAATGGATGAACCGATGTAAACTTCAAACTGCGTTGTCTAAGTGGTAGCAATAATAGTTTGTTGCTGTGGTACCATGTGTATCAATTTGTTGGAATAAAAACTGTTTGGTACGCACTATGTTTATTATGAAAAATATGTTAAAATATGTTAAATCCTAAGCAACTATTCAATTATTTTCTTTTAGCTTCAGTATGAAAGTCTTCCTTCTAAGCATAGACGAAGCCCATACAAATATTCTTCAGCTATTGATTACAAATCGAAATATCGCATGTACATTAACCTACTAATTTATGCTGCCTAAGACCCAACCACGTTAGTTAGAAACTGTCTTTAATTTGACCTTGCGTGCCCGGACGCTGCGGCAGAATTGTTTTCGTTTGGGAGCTGAGTTGTCCTCACAATGGTCGCACGCTGCTTACCCGAAGGAGTGCACGGTTGACCCACGACTATTGATTCCCAAACACGTCAGAACCCAAAGTCACGTGACCCAACCACGTTTGTTAGAGACCGTGTCCTTAATGTAACATTGTGTACCCCGATGCTGCATGCAGAATTGTTTTCGTGTGGGAACTGAGTTGTCCTCACATTGGTCACACGCTATTTACGCGGAATGCACGGTTGAGCCACGACTATTGATTCCAAGCCGAAATATCGCTTGACAATATTGTTTTCAAGCGCTTCCTTGCCAATCCCCACCTTATCATGTAATTTCTTTCATGTATATTTCTCTTCTGTAGTGTTGTTGAGCGCGCCCACGGGCTTAATTTATCACATAGATGTAGTTCCCATGTCTGTTGATTATTCATCATGGTAGCGGCAGCGGCAGCGCCGGCAGCCGCAAAGTATATCCACCGAGAGCTTTTTGTTGTGTTCGAAAATTACATACTCCCATCCACTTTTCCATGACAAGGTTAGGGTCTGCAATCTTTCAAACAGCCGCATGACACGTCACTTTGTCGCATTAGCCCTTCATTTACTCCACAAATATTTTGTCGTCAATGGTGCACTTCCCCGTATCACGTTTCAACTGAACTGTACCATATATAGAAACTATGCCATTTAAATCCCGACCAACACCGAGTATCTCTGCTAGTATTTAATATATCTAATCCGTTTATCTGCGTAATTGCATATATATACATATATATATATATATATATATATATATATATATATATATATATATATATATATATATATATATATTATATATATATATATGCCATGATAGGTCGTTAGCCACTACACACATTTTCTCTCTCCTTGGTTTTTCTGTGTCACTTTCTGTAGAAGAGCGTCGGCTCGAAACATAAAAGACTTCTTCTATTCCTGAGCGTTATACTAATACACCTATTTGTTTTGTACACCACCTGTCTTCGTCTTTTGTTTTTTTCGTAAACTCTCCCTATATATATTAATGATATTAGGGAGTATAACTCCAAACTTACAGGGAAAATTTCAATTCAATATTAAATCAAATTTCACAATATAGCGATAGACGTAAACCAAAACATAAATAACAAATATTATATATTTTTATAAAACATATAACTAGATCTCAAAAAGTATAAAATTGAATGATCAATATATAATAAATTGATCATTCATTTTTATACTTTTTGAGATCTAGTTATAAAAATATATGTTTGTTATCTATGTCTATCACTGTTTGAGTTGCATGATAGTGGTTTTATCTCTAATTTATATTTATATATACACACACACATATATATATATATATATTATATATATATATATATATATATATAATATATATATATATATATATATATATATAATATATCATGAGAGGGCATGACTTAGTGGTTGGGGTGTTGCACTCACATTCGCTAGATCATGATTTCAATTCCAAGACCGGATAGTGCGTTATGCTCTTGAGCAAAATACTTCATCTCACGTTGCTCCTCAATCACTTCGATACCTAACACGTGAGCCCATACATAGAGGAGGGGCAAATTGTCGAGGTCAGTTGAGCATTGAAAGGAATGCCTTGCTGTATTTCTTCCGAACTTCGCTCTGTACTCAAATCCCGCGTGGTCAACTTAATGTTTTTTGTGGGTTCAGAGCGGTGAACTAATAGAACTGTTCGAACATCGGTAGGATGCCATGCGGTATTCTTTTTCACTCTGTGCGTTCCCAGTTCAAATTCCACCCCGTCAACGAAAAAGGATAATATTTCTGTCAAGAGTTGCAACTGACACATAGTGTCAGCAATTTGAAAATCCAATGGAAGCATAATGTACATGGTTCGATTGAAACGTCGATTGTTACATTATATATCCAACATTTAAACTCTACGAGATTCGTTCAGTGTTCTTTTGCTTGTACAACTATTTGTGTGTGAAAGCGTGTCTAAATTCGCTTTGTGTGTGTGTGTGTGTGTGTGTGTGTGTGTGTGTGTGTGTGTGTGTGTGTGTGTGTGTGTGTGTGTGTGTGTGTGTGTGTGTGTGTGTGTGTGTGTGTGTGTACTTACTCCTATCTACTTTTCCGGTGGTCCCCTGCGGAATCGTAGAACAGCTTCCAATTCATTAGCATACCCCAGTTTCTTCTGTAAAAACATAACCAAAGACATAACAGAGTTAAAAGCAGAAAGTGGTGAACCAATCAGGGAGACACTACTACAAATAACGAACCAAATCTCTTAATTTCACATTATCGTACTAAAGAAGGGAAGATACAGTCGATAATGTACTGAAAGAAGCCCATTGTGTATGTGTGTGTGCTTGTGTGTCTGTGTTTGTCCCCACCCCCATCACCACTTGACAATTGTTGTTGGTGTGTTTACGTCCCCGTAACTTAGCGGTAGGTTCGGCAAAAGAGACCGATAGAATAAGTACCAAGCTTAATAGAAAAAATACTGGGGTTGATTCATTCGACTAAAACTTTAAGGCGGTGCCCCAGCATGACCGCAGTCTAATAACTGAAACAGGTAAAGGACAAAAGATAAAAGATAAGAAGGTATATATACAATACAATATATATACATGTATATATATATATATATATATATATATATATATATATATATATATATATATATATATATATATATAGGAGAATATAGTAGTTCGCTTGAAGCATTGTGTATTGTTTGTAAAATATAACGTATCTTGGATGGCACAACAATGCAGAGTGGACTATAATAACCGCTATAATTTAATTTCCCATAGTCTGATATATTAATAATATTTTGGAATATCGCTAGGAATTGATCGATCACTGCTATAATCGGTTTTCCAACGGTTACTGAAATTTTTTCCGGAAGCGTCTCTGCAGTGGTCTCACGAAACTCCTTCCGGAATTCCTCATTAGAGATACGTGAGGGCGGCCATGTCTCAAGCTAGTGTGTGTTGGGACATCCGCAGCGCTGTTTCTAAGTTATGCATTATACGTACCTTTATATATATATATATATATATATATATATATACATATATAATACATGAGCATGTTGTCAAAAATGATGTAGTTAAATAATATATTGATTGCCAACCTCCAGCCTGTTGTTAATTTGAGGCCTTAGTCTGTCTATTGGGATAGCTTCCTTAATTCTTAGATTACCCAAATTTTTATCAATGGTCTCAATTGTGACTGTTATGCCTTTGTCGGTATTCCGACATCTGTCAAGATGTTTTCTGAAGAAGGAGGCTCTCGAGTTCAGATGTTCTTTGATGCGAATGTGTAACGGTTTTGTTGTGCTATCCACATAGAACTTGTTGCATTTGTTACATTGTATTCTATACACAACATTTTACCCGTTGGCATAAATCTGTGTCACGGATGGGGCAGTTAGCTAGTGTGCATTGATTGCTGTCCCTTTCTCGTTTCTTTGCTAGGTGTCTTATCGGAGAGGGGCCGGAGTGGGTTAGTTGTATGTCTAACCCTTCTCTTCTTATGGCTCTTTGGATGGCTGTAGTTATCCTCTCGCTAAAATGGGGTATTTTAAGGAAGTATGTGTTGCTGGGTTTTCTGTGTGCTCGACGTGTTATACTTAACATACTAATATAAAGTCTGAAAGACCAAATAAAATCACAGTCTGATGCGGGCTAGTAAAACGAAACTTCGAAATCACTGTCAACATTTGATACATCGATACAAGTACACATACATGCACTAGTATTCCGCTAAGTCTCCACCCTTCAGTGAATTACATATTTATACTTGCCTTATGCTTGTGACCATCCAGGTGACACTGAAGTTTGTAACCTTCCTCATAACCAAGCATTTGCTCAAGTTCATTCATTGTTAAAGAGAACAACTCGCGGGCATCATATTTCCAGAGAATATTGCAGGTTCTGTATCAAAAGAAAATGCTAATTTAATGTTAATGATTTTCGTTAAATACTACGTGAACTATCTGCAAGTATAGTATTTCTTTTAGGACACATTATACACATGTGCGCTTGATCTATCATGCCTAAATATATATGTATCTATATTTAGTGTACAAAAGCTGAGTACACAAAAGCAATGTTACTTCTGGAAACAATATCATACAATAATGATTACAATAAAATTAAGAGCTTATGGCTGTGAAAGTTATATATATATTTAAATATGTTTCATGATTTGTGTTTCTATGCATCATGGTTTACATTCATTACCTAATTACATTTGATGTTGCAATTATATTGATGTTTGTAGTATGCACCTCAATTTATACAGTAAAATACATAATGTGTATGGATGTGTAAGTATATGTTCAGAATGATATCTTACGCCTGCGAATTCTTCTGAAATATATTTGGAAAGGTACCACAATGGAAATAAGTCTAAATCTCTAAGGAGATATCGATTCCTCAATCACAAGATTAGGGTTATCTGTAATGTATGTATATAATCGAAAAGCGTAAGCTCGAAACATCGAAGACTTTTCCAGTTTTCCCGAGCGTCAAACTAATACACTTCGCTTGTTGTTCCCTCACCCGTTTCTGTCTTTGGGCTTTTGTATATCTGAACCATATATATATATATATATATATACACGTCACCATGCGCTATTTTCCAAGTAATTGTTATCACTGAAATACCGACATCAAACTGCGACACCGCATGACCTTTCTCGACCAATCACAGACTAACGTCCAGTAGTAAACATTGACTTTCTTCAACCGAACTCTCAATCAGACCCAATGGTCGAAGACCTGCGACATGCTTGAAACTCAGAGTACCAAGGAATTTGAATCAAACTGTTTTTATCCATGTATATATATATATATATATATATATATATATATATATAATATATAATATATATATATATATATATATGCGCGTGTGTGTGTGTATGTATATATATATATACATGTATATATGTGTATATAGATATATATCTTAGATTAGTTTACATGAAATGTCGTATTTGAAAGGTAACAATAAAATGGTTCAGAATTGTTAGAGATCTGATTTACTTAATCAAAGTATGATCCATGCTCATTTATGACATTAACCCAATGTTTCTCTGTCATATATTCCATCTCTAAAAAATTCATCTTTTTCTTGTAATATAATGTCCGAATGCTTCAATTACCTTTTCTCTAAGAATGTTTTATTGCTTATGAAAAGCTTAAAATGCTTAAATAAATAATGATCAGTAGGAGAGAGATCAGGGGAATAGGGAGGCTGTTGCAAAATCTCATAATTCAGGCTCTGCAACTTTTGGCCCATAGTTTGAGGAGTGTGAAATTGTGCATTGTGGTGGAGCAAAAATGGGCCATTTCTATTCACTAGTTTTGGTTGCTTCTTTTTCAGATTCTCATGCATACAATCAATTTCCTGGCAATACGATGCTGATGTTACAATTTTTCCTTGTTGCAAAAAATCAATAATGAATAACTCCCTTCGGAGACCGCCATACAATGACCACTAACTTTTTAGGGTGCAATGGTGTGTCTGGGTAGTGTTTAGGTGACTCTCCTGCATCTAATCACTGTCCTGTTCTCCTGCTGTTGTCAAAGAGTATCCATTTCTCATCACAAGTAATTATTTGATACAAAAATGGTCTTTTTCTAGTCGAGAAAGCAATAAGGAGCACACTTCGAGGCGTCTGTTTTCTTGAACCTCGTTCAGTTGATGTGGAACAAACCTGTCCGTTTTCTTGACTTTTCCCACTTTTTACAGGTGTCCAAAAACAGTTGTGCGTGATGTTTGAAGTTCGGATGTAAGTTTTCGAAGCTTTGTTCTCGGATTTTGTTCAATCAAAGCATTTAATCCATCATGCCAAATAACTAATTTTGGCCTACCGCTTCGTTTATCTTCAAGGCTATCATCTCCTGAACGAGAGATTTGGAACCATCTCTGAACAGTTCTAACCTAGCTTTTATTCATCAATCAACCCTATTATACTCAATAAGGCACTCTGGCATGCACACAATAAAGCAGGTCTCTCTAGTTGTAATAAGATGGGTGATTTTAATTCTAATATTGACAACACAAAACATGATAAAATTCCTTTACAGAGTAAGAGAGGCAACTGTTATTTAAGCCCATTTTTTCACTCTAGAGGTATTTCACCGTTCTTTATAGATAGTACCACTTACAATTTGACTGTTACTAGGAAAACTATTTGGTTTGTTATTACGTATGGAAGGCAAATTAAATCTAATCTTCCTTTGCAGTTCCATGAAGCGGTTGGTAAGAACTTTCCAAAAAAATTCTAGATATTATTCAATTATTGATTCTCATATAGTTAGAGTTGCCTTCTCTAACACAAAGAATCTTTCACAAAAGTTCATTTTCTGAGAGTTCTAACATTAATTTTGTTAATACCATCCCTTCCAATAATAATAATAATAATAATAATAATAATAATAATAATAATAATAATAATAATAATAACAACATAGTTTTGGTCTCCAAGGAATTAAATTTATGTCTAATAATTCTAAGATTAAGAATTCTATATACCAATGTAGAATTACTTCCGGTACCGATGTCTATTTCTATATTGGCGCTTCCTCTTCCCAGTTATCTAAGATAATTTATGTGTGTGTGTGTGTGTGTGTGTGTGTGTGTGTGTGTGTGTGTGTGTGTGTGTGTGTGTGTGTGTGTGTGTGTGTGTGTGTGTGTGTGTGTGTGTGTGTGTGTGTGTGTACGTTTATCTTGTATCGGTTATCATAAGCAAAGTAAGCATATTTTATACATATATATATTGGAAAGATCGGCTGTTATATCAATAAAAAGAACGCAAACTTACTTAGATGTGAAGCCATTTCTTTGAAGCCATGCACGGACTTCCGGTTGGTTGGATGTTGAAGTAATACTAGATGAGCGTGGTTTTCGGTTCTGTTGCATGTGCTCATAGTCATTGGTAATGTGTGTGCTATCTATTTGAGCGACAATATTGTCAACTACGTCCATACCTGTGTTTTCTGAAAAATTAAAGACAAAATTGTTTAAATACAGCGGCCAAATTGAAACTGTCATAAGCGGCAAATAACCTGGAGGTGGGATATAGTGGCGCTAAATTCTTAGAGGGACCATGATTTTTCTCAAAAATCTTAGGCTTATCATCATGATGATGAGGGTGAACGTGACAAGTAGTTGTCATAACAGTAAGAATATTAATAACACTGTGTAACACAATTTTTGTCCTTGGGTAGCAACTGTTATTTCCTATTTGCTTACCCCTAGAATGTATGAAAAATGGCTAACATTTCCTTCAAACTTTGCTTTTGTAACATTTATTCAAGCCCCAAAGAACCCTTATCAGCACATGGTTATGATGCTCCCAGCCCACTACTCTTGGTCATGATCAAAGGGGCACATATTGTCAGCTAGTAAGGGCCATGGTCAAGTGGTTAAAGTCAAGCAACTGAGAAGTAAATTTGTAGTATTGAACAGAATATTTGCTATAACGATATTTCTGCTTTAGCAACTCGGCGCTGAATCTGTCTGAAATGTAATGGAAAATAGTGACAGTTTCAGAACACTAATGTCCAGGTCACAAAAGCAAAGTTTAAAAGGAATGGCAGTCATTTCCTTTGATTTCTAGATAGAAGCAAACAGAAAACAGCACTTATTGACCAAAGACAAAGAAAAAATTTTGTTACACTATGTAATTAGCCGTCGGCAGTTCAGGTGCAGGTCGTGAAGATGATGACAATGGAAATGTAAGTAGTAAGATGATACTAGCAGTAGTTGTTATAGTGGCGGTGGTAACAATATTCCAGAGTGGTTACAATCGTTGTTGCAGGAACACTAGAGGGTTGTTGTTGTCGTCGTCGTCTTCTTCTCTTCTTCTTCTTCTTCTTCTTCTTCTTCTTCTTCTTCTTCTTCTTCTTCTTCTTCTTCTTCTTTTCCTTCTTCTTCTTCTTCTTCTTCTTCTTCTTCTTCTTCTTATTCTTCTTCTCCTCATCCTCTCTCCCCTTCTTCTTCTTCTTCTTCTTCTTCTCTTCTTCTTCTTCTTCTCTCCTCCTCCTCCTCTTTTCTCTTCTTCCAATCAGGACTCACGCCATTAGCCACAAAGAATGATCTCTAAGCCTACTCTAAGCTACTAAGAATGCGTGTGGCAACTTGAAGATCCAGCCATCACACGCGATAGACGGGCAGTTGCACGGGCGCGAAAGCTACGTTGTTATCCTCATTCCGTAAACTGTGGCTTTTAACGGGTGGAGAGCTGAACCATCCTGGGGTACAGACGATTCACAATCTAGATTAGGGGCTGAAAGTTTACCACACCATAGTGGGTTACACCATGGTTCCTCTGCTTTGTGGCAGAAGTAGGAAGAAAGAGTGAGAGAAAGTTGTGGTGAAAGGGTACAGGGGGGTTCACCCCACCCCCACCCCGCCGGAGCCTCGTAGCACTTAGGTGTTTTCGCTCAATAAACACTCACAATACCCGGTCTGGGAATCGAAACCACGTTCTTACGACCGCGAGTCCGCTGCCCTAACCACTGGGCCATTGCACCTCCACTGGTTGTTGTTGTGTTGTGGTGGTGGTGGTGGCGGCGGCGGCGGCGGCGGCGGCGGCGGCGGCGGTCGACGTCGTCGTCGTCGTCATTGTCGTCATCGTGGTCGTCGTCGTCGTCATAGAGGTGACAAGGATAAGGGTGATAAATTTTACACATTTATCTAACAAAACGAAATAAACAATGCTAAAAAAAAGTAAAAGTCTGATAGAAACTTCATATTTCAACATGAATAGGATAAGCTTATAAATACAACAATATATTTATAATACAAATATAGATAGATAGATAGATAGATAGATAGATAGATAGATAGATAGATAGATAGATAGATAGATAGATAGATAGATAGATAGATAGATATACATGTTTGGGTGCATATTTATACACGCATGCATGCATGTACATATATATACACACCTATATATAAATGCATACAGATATATATATGCATACGCATACATATACCGAGAGAGGGGAGGAGAGAGAGAGATCTATACAAAAAGGATGTGTGTGTGCGTGTTTGTATATTCAAGTCATTTTTAATGATAAGAAGGAATATCCATAAAAGACAATTCCACTGAGACAATAAATATGGTAACTCTCAATCCCTCTCTCTCTCCTTCTCTCTCTCTCCCCCCCCCCTTCCCGCTTTTTCCCTCTAAAACAATTCTAACAGCATATTTCATATCATCAGGTTTATATATATTAACCAATTGACGTGGAATATAATTTAATGTCAGCAGAAAGTTATCTAGAAAAATAAAATAACATTTTAAAAAATGGAAACGAAAGAATATTATTTTTAAAAATGTACAAGTTAAAAGAAAAATCGTATGGTTTAATAATGATGACACCAAGAACAATAGTAAAAATAAAGAAAATCTCTCATATGTAGAAATAAAGATGATAATAATGATGATGATGATGATGATGATGATGATGATGATGATGATGATGATGATGGTCTCTAATATAGATAGGCATTATCATACCCCTTGTCCTCATTCACATTATCCTTATCATCAATCCCCATTGTCGTTGTTGTCATAATCCTTACCACAAACAATATTGTCCATACTTCATCTTCACAATTCTCATCATTGTCATCAAAATTTTCATCAGCATGGTAGCTGTTGTCATCATCGTTGTCACCAGCATCATCACCATCACCAGTATAAATGTTTGTCGAAAAACGGTGAATCTGAAGGGATCTTTTTTTAAATCTTTCAGTGCGCGCCTCGTGAGTCAGGGTAGCTGTTCCAGCGCATCTCCCTCACCACCCTCGGTAACAACGCTTTCTCTTCTGGGTACATGAAACAGAGTCTGACTTAAATGAAATCGTACGTTCCACTCCTTGAATACTTAGATCCACGCAATGATTTATTGTTTCCAATAATTTATTTTTTCCAGGCTTAGGAGTGGCTGTGTGGTAAGTAGCTTGCTTACAAACCACATGGTTCCGGGTTCAGTCCCACTGCGTGACACCTTGGGCAAGTGTCTTCTACTATAGCCCCGAGCCGACCAAAGCCTTGTGAGTGGATTTGGTAGACGGAAACTGAAAGCAGCCCGTCGTATATATGTATATATGTGTGTATGTGTGTGTATATGTTTGCGTGTCTGTGTTTGTACCCCCAACATCGCTTGACAACCGATGCTGGCGTGTTTACGTCCTCGTAACTTAGCGTTTCGGCAAAAGAGACCAGTAGAATAAGTACTAGGCTTACAAAGAATAAGTTCTGGGGTCGATTTGCTCGACTAAAGGCGGTGTTCCAGCATGGCCACAGTCACATGACTGAAACAAGTAAAAGAGTAAAAGAGTAAAGAAATTAGTAACATTTGGTTATATTGAGATCGTGGTACTGGTACTGACGCTCAGCAGGCGAATAGTTTCGACACACGGGGCCCAGACATTTATAGGAAGAGAGCACTCGATTAAACGGACCCTAGTAATTAACGAGTGCTTTATTCAAGAGATGTAAAGCAAAATCAATTACAGCAGATTTTGAACATAGAGCACAAATGGATGTAACTAAATACTAACTCCTAGCTGGCATGACCGTATGTAAGAAGCTTGCTTCCCAATCACATGGTTCCGAGTTCAGTCCCACTGCGTGGCACCTTGAGAAAGTGTCTTCTGCTATAGCCTTGGGATGACAAAAGCTTTTTGAGTTGATTTGGTAGACGGAAACTGAAAGAAGCCCGTCGTATATATGTACATATATACATATTTCCGTAGAAATATCTATGGAAATCGATATTTCCAGTGAAATATAATAAAACCGGATCCATTTCCTCCTTTAATATCCGGATTGATTTCATACACAATATGGACTCCAATGAAATATATATACATATATATATGCATGTGTGTGTGTGCACGTGTGTGTGCACGTGTGCACGTGTGTGCACGTGTGTGCACGTGTGTGCACGTGTGTGCACGTGTGTGAGTGCATGTGTCTTTGTGTCTGTGTTTGTCCCCCTCCTCACCACCTGACAACCGGTGTTGGTGTGTTTACGTCACATTAATTTAGCGGTTTGGCAAGAGAGGCTGACAGAATAAGTACTAGCCTTTAAAAACAAGTCCTGTGGTCGATTTGTTCGACTAAAAAATAAAGACCTTCAAGGTGGTGTTCCAGCATGACCGCAGTCAAATGACTGAAACAACTAAAAGAATAAAAGAATAAAATAGACACAAGACCCCAAATTTGGTTGGGGAAGGATTTCTCGATAAATTTTGGTTCAGTTCATGGGTGGTACTTTATTTTATTGTTTCCTGAAAGATGAACTATAAAGTTGACTGTAGTAGGATTGGAACTCAGAATATAAAAAGACAAAAGAAAAATACTTCAAGGCATTCTACACAACTCTTTACCGATTCTGCTTGTCCATAACTCTCTCTGACAACTCTACCATACCCTCAACCTGATATTGTACCACATCCTCATCCTGATGATCTACCAGTTCTACTATTCACCACTCCGATGTCCTACAGATTTTGGCGATCTACCGCCCTTAATAATAATAATAATAATAATAATAATAATAATAATAATAATAATAATAATAATAATAATAATAATAATAATGATGATGATGATGATGATACTAAAAATGCTTTTGTTTATATTTTTTGGTAATTTGCATATTTTTGTTCAAATAAAAGCAACAAAATGTAATAAAACAAGTCAGAAAATATAATGATCTTAATGATACGAGACGTTGATTGATTCCAATCCATAGGTTAATGGTAGCAATAAAAATCCTTCAGCAATAGAACAAGTTTTAATAAAGTCATTGAATTTTTCAGCTGTGTTTTCGTTGTTGTGACTTTTTCGGGTTGTTTAGTTTTTGGTTCTTTGTTTTTTCTTTTGTTTTGTCTTTTTTTATTATTATTGGTTATCTCGCTATTTCACTGGAGTCCATATTGTGTATGAAATCAATCCGGATATTAAAGTTTATGACTAGGAGAAAATGGATCCGGCTTTTGTATATTTCACTAGAAATATCGATTTCCATGGATATTTCTACGGATTATTTCTCACAAATTAAAATTTAGTAAGATAATAATAATAGTAACAACATAAAAGTACTACATAACTGTAACAGTAAAAATAAAAATCTAATTTCTTAGAAATTTCAGCGAGTTTCCAGAGCTGTTATCAGTTTCAATAAGGGGAATAAAATATCGTAGAGAAAAGTGGGGAACGTGGAGATGTGAGAAAGTGACGGAGAACTTACAGGAGGGTTAAAATAAGACAGGCACAGAAAGAGAGTAAGATGGAGATATTTAATGATGTACAGATAGAAAGAGGTGGGGAATGAAATGATATCCGGTGGGAAGCAGATATATGTAAAGATAGGGAGGCTACACAGAGACAGATAGTTGGAAAGACAGACATACACACACAGACTGAAAGATGAATAGCTAGAATGAAGACAAATACGAATAAGTATAGAAAGGGAGAGAGAGACAGAAACTGAGAGCGACAGTGGAAGATAAAATACAGAGAATTAATAAACACTGAGAGACAGACAATATAGAGAAAGGGGCATAAAAGTATGTGAAAAAGAAGAGATAGAGTGGACGAAAGTACAGGAAAAAGAAATATGGCGGCTTGCTTTCAGCTGAGTTTTACTGTCAATGGAGACATCGTTCTAGTGTTTTTCATTGTACGACTTCTACTCGCAACAATTTGCAATCAAGGGAACCCCATTTCGGAGAAGTTAGAATATATATTAGCAAATAATTTCTTGGTTTATTGGATAGACTAAGTGACTAAGTATAAGTTTCGTTGCTGGTTTCAATATCCGTTACTTGTAAACATGGCAACCTAATATATTGGTTTGTATGTCAATGTAAGTACGTGTATCTGTCTAAGTGTCTATGTATGTTCAGATAACAAAAGCACAAGATGTGTGTGTGTGTGCGCGCATGAGTGCATGTATAGATATGATATGTGTATGTGTGCATAAATACATACTATATACATATATATATATTTACGTACATGCATACAAAGGGTCTTCTTTTCTTCAACTATATATATATATATATATATATATATATACACACACACACGCACACACAGACATGCACAATAGAAGGTAAAATTCGTGATAACAGTTCGTTTACTACCATTATTCATACAATATCTGAATACCTGTGTGAATGTGTGTAATATATATATATATATATATATATATATACGAGCAAAACGCCCCCCTCCCCATCGTCCAATGGACGGTGCTGAGTTATCAAACATTTAAACCAAATTTTCTCAAAATAACTTGTCCGACCGTCCCATAGGCCTCCCCTTTGAGAAACACTGATTTAACCCAAATTTGAGACACCAGCAAAAGACGGATTTCGACTAATGAACTTGCGCGTACAAATGCACGTTCCCACGGCTTTATCGATCGCATTCTCACCTGGAATCGATTTTTATAATTTTTTCAAGACTTATACACGCCCTGATACCGTCGGTATCTACATATCAAATTTGAGTGCAGTCGGATGGAGGATGCTCGAGATCCTAGAAGACACACATACAGACAGACAGAACGGATTTTATATTATATATATATATATATAATGTATATGAAATTGTGTGTTCATCTGTGTTCAGCTGTTTGCTGGTCTATGTATTTATAAGGCCGCTTGGTCATAACATTCATCCTCTCTTCCGTATGCATTTTCACATACACACATGTACGCACTCATTATGTATGTTTGTGTGCGCGTGTGTGTGCATGTGTATGTGTGTGTGTGCGTGTGTGTATGTATGTGAGTGCAGTTTTTCATCTATATATTTCCTTCTTTTTCTATTTATCTGTATATATGTGTGTATCTATGAGGGGAAGTCAAAAATTATCCGCACTTTCGCCATAACATATCTTTATTATTGTCGCACTGCCTTCTACGCTTGCATGCCTATAGTTGGTACTATTGTGGTCACGTGATTGAAGTTTGAACCTGATCGCGCCATTTTTCTTTCTGACTTTACAGTGTAAACATGGTCGCTCCACTTGCAATGTACACCAAAGAAGAACAAAGAGCAGTGATCCGATTTCTCGGGTCGGGTCGGTAGGTGTGTCAGGTGCTGAATTCATTGGAAACTTTTAGTACAAAACAGGGACAGCGAATAAGAAATTCAAGACTCAGTCTTCCGCGGGAAAGACGATGTTAACCCTTTTGGGGAATTCAAAAGGCATATACTGGAAGACTACCTGGAGAAAAGGGGTGTACGATCAACAGTGCAAGATACAGTGCTTTGCTGGCCAACAAATTGAAGCCAGTAATTTGCACCAAGCGCTGAAGCCTATTGTCGAAGGAAGTCTTGTTGTTGCATGACAATGCACGCTCACATACGGCCGTCCAGACCGATGAAATCATTAACCTTCTCACAATCATATCTTTGGATCGCTCAAAGATGATTTACGGGGTCGTTGATTTCCTACGGATGAAGATGTGAAGGAAACGGTGCATAAATGGTTCCACGACCAACCGATAACCTTCTTGATGGAGAGAATACGCAAATTTGTGGACAGCTGAACGAAGTGCATCGAAAAAGAAGAAGACTGTCTAGAAAAATGACGTACATGTTTATCCCCTACTTTTGTGCAAATACATTGTAAAACAAGAGTGCGTATAATTTTTGACTCTCTCTCGTATATGTTTGTTACTCTGTGTTTGTCATTTTACGTGTATAACACACATCCATGCATGTAAACAGGCACATAGCCATGCGCGCGCAGGTACACACACACACACATCATTGCATGCTCATATGAATGGTAGTCTCTCACACTCCGAAAAACACGGTTCGGCAATTTCTTCCAGAACAACATGCATAAATGGCTTGTTTACAGTGATCGAATGTATATGCTGCTCATTTACTCACTCCTTTCATCAGATCGACGTTACCTGTACAAGTACCACATGTAAGATGGTCAGATGTCAAAGTTATCACATAGCAAGGTGAGACGAAATATTTTTTTCTCAGGAATACAACGCACTACACCGTCTAGTAATTGAAACCACAATCTCGCAATCATCAGTGCAATGCCATAACGCGCTCTCACATACACATTTATATCCATCTATTCATACAAACCCAGACACACTCAACACTACATACACATATATATATATATATATATATATATATATACGCATCTATTCATACACACACACACACACATATTCATATATGCACACATAGACAGACGCAGAGAGTCAGACTAGCGGATGGACGGAGGCACAAGCAAACAAGTCTTAATACTAATTTATCCGAAGTCAGCGACCTGGCATAGTCGTTAGTACACCAGGAAAAATGCTTATCGGAAATTCGTCCGACGTCGCGTTCTGAGTTCAAATTCCACCGAGGTCAACTTTGTCTTTCATCATTTTGGGGTAGATTAAATAGGTACCGGTTGAGCACTGGGGTCGATGCAATCGACTTACCCCCTGCCCCTTAATTGCTGGCCTTGTGTCATATTTGAAAACAGTATAAATTAATCCTTAAAGAAAGCGAGCTGGTACAATCGTTAGCAAGCCGGGCAAAATGCTTAACGGCATTTCCTCCGTCTTTACGTTTTGAAGCTCGGTAACCATGGGAGCTATGAAAAATACAAAGTCCGGCATCACCACCAGATCATTCTACACATCTGTTTAATTTTTCGCGCAATACCACCCAGCCGTTTGACCGTGAATCCCAAGACAAGAAAGAATCGCCCATGCCAAATTTAGATGTATGTATATATATATGTGTGTGTGTGTGTGTGTGTACAAAATTTATGTGTATACATATTTTTATTTCATTTTTTGTTTATATGCCTCTCGGTTTATCATATATTATTTTCTTTATTTTAAAAATTTTATTCGTACTTTTTATTCCAGCTCGTCGTTAGTCGATTATTTATGTTTGTTGTATTTTTATGATTTCTTTTATCAATTTTATTTTTATTCTCAGTTCGATAATTACTTTTACAAACATTGATTTCCTTGTTTTCCCCATCTCCTTCCCCACCACCATCTAAAACATATAGACAGAGAAATTACTTGATAGATAGATAGATAGATAGATAGATAGATAGATAGATAGATAGATAGACAGATAGATAGATAGATGTGTGTGTGTGTGTGTGTGGTGTGTGTGTGTGTGTGTGTGTGTGTGTGTAAAAGTATGATTCTAGGATCAAAGATCAATTTTGAAATATATATACATATAGATATATAATACACATACACACATATATATACATAAATGCAAACACGCACACATACATGTGTGTGTGTGTGTGTGTTAACTTCCTGAACCTTTCTATTTCTGCTGACCAATATAATCCTTCTTCTTTCGCCGTTTTACAAATCCAAAGCTTCCACGCTTCTTTCGATTTCACGTCATTCCACGCCTCTAGCACCAAATTTGATATTCCCTACTCAGAATTCTCCCACCTACGCTTTTACCCAACTCTAATGCTCACTCATTTCACCACGATCTACGATTTCCTACTTTCTGGATACTTCAAGCCAGTGACTCAGTCCGCTATCGTGCCCTCACTACATACTACGCAATAATACTTATGCACCCCATCTACCTTAATACCAGCCACCCTCCATTTTTTCATTTTCCATTCAGTCAACTTACCTTTCTAACACACCATCCTATGGAGCTGCCGACTCTTCTAATCCGACCCAACAATTCACCTCATTTTCCTCTTCTTCTTCTTCTCTTCTTCTTCTTCTTCTTCTTCTTCTTCTTCTTCTTCTTTTCTTCTTCTTCTTCTTCTTTCTTCTTCTCTTCTCTTCTTCTTCTTCTTCTTATTCTTCTTCTTCTTTTTCTTCTTCTTCTCTTCTTCTTCTTCTCCTTCTCTTCTTCTTCTTCTCCTTCTCCTTCTTCTTCTTCTTCTTCTTCTTCTTCTTCTTGAACAACCTCTCCCTTTCTTCAGACACCACCGTAAACTGCATGGCTTTCTGGTCCTCAGTTCCTTCATTCCTTACCTTAATTAACTTGGATCCTATGCCTATTTCCGCTCTCGCTGAAACACAGGTCCTTCTTTAAAACATCACCATTCTAAATATACCTTCATTCATCTTTTGCCGACAGTTCTATTTCCAAAATCATCGCCTATTCCATAAACTTCTCTGCGTATAGATTATGGTATATTAATGGCACTTATCGGCGGCTGATTAATCCATTGACAGAACATATTTTGAACTTGAGACACATCAATAACAGATTGTTCAAACACGTAACCCTCCACTTCAACCGGCAAGTGTTATTCTATAATAACTTTGTGGTGGCAAAAATTTGTAAGACGATATATATATATATATATATATATATATATATATATATATATATATATATATATATATATATATATATATATATATAGTTATCGTCTTACAAAAATTTGCAAGACGATAACTATGCGGAACCCCATCTTATATACGTGCGAATGACTGTGCGCGCATGATAGATAGATAGATAGATAGATAGATAGATAGATAGATAGATAGATAGATAGATAGATAGATAGATAGATAGATAGATAGATAGATATTATGTATGCATGTATGCATGTATGTATATATAATGTCACCTTGATCACCTTGACCGACCAGTCCGTCGGGCGTCCATTTGACACCGCTGGTCACAGTACTCCTCTCTGGATCGCGCCTTTCTCATCCACGTGATCCCAATCGTCCTTCTGAAATCGTAACTCCACCGTCGTGGAGGCCGAGTGGTCGTTTCCGCTCGCGTGGGTACCTCTCGACAACTGCGCGGGTCCACCGATTATCGGTGAGCCGGGCGACGTGTCCAGCCCATCTAAACTTGCTGCGTGCATATTCTGCGATGACATCCCTCACGCCGGACTTCTCTCTGATGACCTCGCTACTGATGTGCTCTCTCAACTAGATTCCAAGCATTGACCTTTCCATGGCTCTTCGAGCCGTTACCAGTCTCTGCTCTTCTCTGTTTGTTGTAGCCCATGTTTCACTACCATATAACATTGCAGGTAGAACTGTGCTGTTGATATGGTTGGCACGGGTGGTCCTGTCCAACCTTCCCTTGAACACATCCCTTATGCCATTAAACGCCTTCCGTCCGGCCCTTACTCTCCGTGAGATCTCCTTTGCGATATCTCGGCACATATTCCTGTACTTCCTCTATTTCAACAGGTCGAACAGTGATGAAATATATAATACATATATATTTATATATATGCATGTATGTGTGTGTGTGTGTATGTGTGCATGTGTGTGTATATCTTTTTATATTTATCTTTTGGATTAACTATATATATATATAGATAGATAGATAGATAGATAGATAGATAGATAGATAGATAGATAGATAGATAGATAGATAGATAGATAGATAGATAGATAGATAAGTTTCTTTATTGGCCACACAGGGCTGCACACAGATGGGACAATTACAAGGTAGAGCTTTTCTTTTGGGAGATGAAAGAAAAAAAAACGGTGGCGTAGGTTTTCGATCAAAAGGGATCGTAAAAGGAAAAAAAAAGGAAAAGGGAAAAGAAAAAAGAAAAAAGGGAAAAAGAACAAAAGAAAAGAAAAATGAAAAAAGAAGAAAAAAGAGGAAAAAAAGGGGAAGAGGAAAAAAAACGATCAATAGGGATCGTGTATCACAGTGTCATGATGTATGGTGTAAAGGGGAAAGCAAGTAAGGTTTATCCGTGGGAAGAAAAGCCTACGGAAATGACCACGGTAACCTTGGTCAATATTGTTATATGTTACCACATTTGTTTGCAAGTGGGTAACCCTCTGTTTTCAATTTCTGGGTTCATAGGATTATGCTCAAGGTGGCTTCGTCATTTATACGTGCCATCCTTGCTACATTCACCCATCTTTTTTTAAAACGTTCGCTAGACAAAACTTGCCTCTCTACTCTCACTTTCCTTTTCAAGTGGTACTTGAAGAAGTTGATGAGAGGTTGACCAGAGAGGAAAGTGTTTGTCTCCAATCCTTTCAGACGCGTCCACCAGATACATTCTTTCGCCATAGCCACAAGGATGATGAAAATAGCTCTTCCTTCCCGTTTGAAGGAAGGAGGCGTGGCAATATTGACGATAGATTCAGCTGATAAACCGACTCGTCCCACACGTGACAGCAGTTGTTCGACATAAGCCCACAGGTCGGAAATTGTTGGTCACTGCACGAGTGCGTGCAGAACGGTTTCGTCGCTCTGACCGCATCTCGGGCAGGTCGGCCCCGTGTTTCTCGAGCCGTGTCTGTAGAGCTTATCCCGAACGGGTAGCGCTTCTCGGTAGCACTGCCAGGCCAGGGATCTCTGGAAGTTGTCCATGAGCCCTGGCCCAAAAGTCGTCCTGAACAGGCGGGTCAGGTATTCCTCGTCGACGTCCAGGCTCGCCCCGAGCTCGTCGTCGTACCTCCCCTCCACTAATCCCCTATAGAATGCTTTGGTTGTGATGGAGTCACTCAAGGTTGACCCAGGAGGGCAGAGTTGCTTGAGAGCAACGTGACACTCGCGGTGCCATTTGCCCTTCCTCGGCCTCTTTTTTGATCCACGATTGCAGTTCGGTCATGGAGACGAGCTGCGGGAAAGCGTGCCTCACAAACGGCGACCACACCTGTTCACCGTCGTCTACGAAGAGCCTGAGATGTCACAGTCTCAGCGCGTCTGCGAATCATCAACCACGGCATGCCCAGTCCTCCTTTTAACGGGTGTTGACAGCAAATGGATCGCCTGACCATCGGGACGCATCCTTTCCACGAGAAGCGAAAGAGAATGCATTCTAGTTTGGTGATGGTAGGGTCGGGACAAGGCACGACGGTCAGGCGGTAGTAGATTACGGACGCGATGTACGTGTTCGCCACCTCCGCCCGACCTTTTAGGGACAGTTTTCTCTCGGCCCATTGCCGGGCGAGAGTGACCACCCTACTCGTTATCTCGTTCCAGTTCTTCTCCATTTGGAGGTCCGGACCGAACCAGACCCCGAGCAACTCGACCGGACCGTCGGTCCAGCGTCCCACGACGGAAGCGCTGGTGGACGGCATGGGCTTGCTTCTCCAGGTGCCTAGTTGCAAGCCCACTGACTTTTCCCGGTTGATTTTTGCTCCTGTCACCGCTTCGTAGTTTTTCAGTGTCTCGCGGACCTGCTCGATGTGCTCGTGGCTAGACACTATGACGGTGACGTCGTCCGCGTATGCAGACACGCTCGTCCCGCATCCCAGTTCTCGCGGGATGCCCCTCAGAGTTGCCAGCTTCCGCAATAGTGGCTCGGGAGTCAATACGTATAGAAGCGACGAGAGGGGGCATCCCTGACGGACCGAACGTGCGATGTCGAAAGGTCTCGATAGATGTCCATTTACGCGAATTACCGAACGGATGCCTCTGTACAAAGCGGCTATCCAGCCGCGGAAGACGGGACCGAAGCCAGCCACTCTGAGGACCGCCTCCAAGTATCGATGGTCTACCCTATCGAAAGCTTTCGATTGATCCAAATTGATCAGCGTCCCACCCATGCCAGGTTCATTAACTACCCTGTCTACGATGTAGCGCATCAGGTGGAGGTTGTCATGGATGGTCCGGCCCGGCACGGCGCACGTATGCGCCTTGTCGACCAGTTTCTTGATGACAAGCGCCAACCTCTTGGCTAACACCTTGGCCAAAATTTTCAAGTCTGCATTAAGCAGAGTATGGGCCTAAAGTTATCTATTACATTTCCCTTGTTTAGATCTTTCTTCAGCAGTGTTACGGCTCCTCAGCTCACAAAACCAGGATTGCTCCCGTTTTGCTGCCAGTTGTAGTACACCGCTGCCAAGACGTCTCCAAACAAGTCCGGCATACAACTGTAAAGCTCGTAGGGCAGAACATCCAAACCCGGCGATTTGTCCCTCGAGCATTCTGCCATCGCGTCCTGCACTTCCGCCGCCGTGATGGCACCTTCGCAGCACACTGCCTCTCTTGTCGAGAGTCGTGGTAGGCTGTGTAGGTAGGCATTGAAGTCCACCCTACGTTCTTGCACGCCACTCGTCCCGAACAGTCGGGCAAAATGCTGTTGAACACATTTTACTTGGCTCGATCAATTCGCGCCCCTGTTCATCTACCAGAGATCGAATTGTGGCTTTGTTGCCCTGTTGCGCCTCTGCCACCCGGGCCTCTCTCGCGGCTCCAACACCTTCGTTCCTTAGAGCACGCATCCTAGCTCTGACAGCACACTCTTCGTGTTTGGCGTTGAAGTGATGGTCGAGGGCCAACCTCGCCGCCAAAACGTCGGATGCGATGCCGCTTCTAATTGCCTCTTCTAGCTTCTTAACTAGCTCACCTTCTACTCTATTTCTATCTATGGCTAGTGCTTTGCTGTACCTAATCGCCTCTGCTTTTACTGCTCTCTTGAGGGCAAACCACCATTTGTTGTTGATGATGGATCCCGTCAAAGCCCTCTTTACTAGTGTGCTAATCCGGTCTCTGAAGACCTGTCTCGATGGGAAAGACGCGTTTAGTTTCCAGTATCCGGGACCCTGCTGAAGTGTCTTACCTAAGTCTAGCGTACATGTCACAAGTTTGTGATCCGTGTAGCTGACTATGTGGAATTGTGGGCATCCTATGCTATCTCTATCTACTGTCCTACACAGTATCCTATCTAGATACGATCTCGACGACCCGATGCGGTTGCTCCATGTCCACGTTGGCGCATTCGGGTGGTCTAGTCGGAACCTGTCAGACAGTTGAAAGCGTCTGAGCAGGTCTCTGAGGCATTTGCATCCCCGTCTATTCCTATCTCTACCCACGTAGTCTACATGCGTGTCCAAGGTAGCATTCCAATCCCCCACTAAGAGTAAAGGACGAGACGTTCCCAAGAATACTTCTAGACGTTGAAAGAAATCCGCCCGACCTGTTAAGGGCGGTGCGTAGACTGATACGAGTCGAAAAGCGCACCCATTGCTGCCGTCGATATCCAGGACGACCAGTCTACCCTCCGGGTCTACGAATATTGTCTTTACTTTGAGATCCAGACTCTTGCGAAAAACTACCGCGGTGCCACTACCGCCCATTCTTGGCAGACAGGGGGGAAAATAAAGATAGATAGATAGATAGATAGATAGATAGATAGATAGATAGATAGATAGATAGATAGATAGATAGATAGATAGATAGATAGATAGATAGATAGATAGATTATAGGCATCCAGCTACAAGAAATAAGCTATGAGAATTTCTGTGCTGAGGACGCCTACTGAGGCAGAAACATGTGTCCGCCACTGCAGCCTTATCACATTTCAATGTCTTTTCCTTAACGCTATGTCAATTTTGGAGAATTCTTGAAATTATCTCCTGATCGCATTTGGAATTGGTACCAATTACCACTAAGCGATTGTTCTCTAATCCCTGAAGCTGAGATGATTTCAGTAAGTCAATAATCTTTCTTGTGTGGTATTTAATATACCCATATTCGACTTTGTTATGCGTATGAATTATATATATATATACTATCCTTCACCGTTCTACATCCCTACAATATTAATAACTGCGAAAAGACTGAATAACTGGGATATTTTTCGAAGGAAATTCATTTACGAGATTTGTTGTGCAACACTTACATAAGCCCCCATCACACAATAAGTACCACGGGTATGTATATACGATAGAATATATCCGACTATAAAATAATTATCGAGTTTCCGACAATAAACCGTCATATTAGAAATCTAAGGAAGATTACTTTATTTGAGAGTTATCTCCCCTAGATATTTTTCTTTCTCCTATTTTTCTTTAAAATATTTCCATGCATATGAAGAATTTTGTTGTTTACATCATAAATTAGCTTACATAAAAAGTCACAAATATTACAACTTTCCGTAGATATGTAAAACAATGGATACCTATCATGTTATTTAAGCGATCTTCGCAAACTATCAGCGAAAAATTTCAGGCGAATCTAATGAATGTCATGTTTCCGACTCCCTGTCATGACTAGTCCATTATACCTTAGTCTTCGCGGCTAATATTAAATTATCTTTGCGTAAAATCATGCCCGTTTACAATCGCAGGAGATGAAAGAAGGATGATTATGTGGACTCTCGATATGACAGAAATAATAGCTAAATATCTTTCAAACCCCATTACTGCATTAAATAAATTGGAACACATTAGATAATACAAATGCAGTCTCAGCATTAATAGTTATCTCTTATTCTTTTTACCTTTTACTTGTTTTAGTCATTTGACTACGACCATGCTGGAGCGCCGCCTTCAAAGGTTTTTAGTCGAACAAATCGACCCTTGGCCTTCTTTGTTATTAAGCCAAGTACTTATTCTATCGGGGACGTAAACACACAAGCAACAGTTGTCAAGCGGTGGTGAGTGACTAACACAGACTCAAAGACACACACAGACATGAGTTTATACATACGTGTGTAGTGAATCTTGCAAGCATGAAGTGGATTCGATCCACCAAAGCCAAATTTAAATTAACAGTTCAACGGAACTTTTCTCACGGTGGAACAATGGGTTTTTTTCTCTGACAGCAGTTTTACATTTGCCAGATTGCCTTTAGCTAGGCCGAAATAATGTCTTCACCACTTGACCCTTATAACATCTTCTACTTTACCAAAAGCTAGAATAGAGATATCACAGTACCACCAACGAAGCCCTTTGTTCTCAACGATATGTCTATCCTCCTGGGTAGTTATAAAAACAAGAACCCGCAAGCAAAAGACAGTTAGTCACTTTGGTGACAACTCGTGAGTTGAGAGATAGCTAACATAGTTAGAGAACCGACCACTAGAATCATGGAAGCAGGCAGACAAAACGGCCAGAGGGAAAAGGAAAGACAACGTCCCACACTCTCTCACTCTCACTAGCTCTAATTCTGTTCTCTTACAACATCATTTTATTTCTCTCAGTAATTACTACTAAACGATGACGAGAACACAAACACAACCTATGCAAGGAAAATTTATATCCATCTTTACTTTGCATGCTTTATGATTTTTATCACCTGCCCGTCGAGGCAAGGTAATATATTCAATGTAACGGTTAAGTAAATATTTTCTTAAAACTTCATGCATTGTCCATCTTTCACATCTTACAACATGCCGTTATAACAACAAATTTTTATCGTTACAACTGCCGACTCCGATATTTCATATTATTGTGTACCTAATCAATCTTACCCATTACAATTGGTAACTACAATAATTAAAACCTAACCGTTACAACTGGTGACCCCGTGGAAAAAGAATCGCTGCCTTCTGAAGCTGCATTACCAACAAATTGGTGACTCGTGTCAAGAGAATTGATACCTTCCTATGCTACATGCCGTTACATTTTGCTGATTCGAACTAAAGAACTAGAATATCAACAGTCGCTAAACCAAAGAAAAAGAATGACAACCTTCGTCACCACCAAGATGCACCCTCTATCGACCTGCTACAGAAAACTCTGTATTGCGATGCAATCCACGATGCACATCACAACAATGTAACACTGCACAAGGAGTTTGCGGACCATGGAAGCCAATAAATGCATAATTTCGACAGCTACGTTCCCAGAAACTAACTGAAAAACAATATGGGAGCACATATGTACAACGTCTTCACCGCAAACTCGAATAAGAAGCGGGTGAAGAGTCCGCTGGCCGGCGAAATACATACAAGTTTTCTATTTCAAAAACATTCCAGGTGAATGATTTACAGGCACCAATGCCTTAAATTCTACACGAACAGCTACACACCTTATTTATTTATATTTTTCTTTCCACTGAACTTCACAAAGACCATAACTGTAACACATTGCATTAACTCAAATTCCTGTTTGTGATATTAAATTAAAATTGATTCTGCTTACATTCTATCAGATTCAAATGAACTGAACATTTTATTCTTGAACTGAAAATTTTATTCATGAACTGAACATTTATTCATAACCTGAATTTTTGTTTGCATGCCTTCTCAATTTTATTCATATTTTGCACTTCCACTTTCTTTCAGTCGCATTGTCGCATGTTGCATTTTGCATGTATATATATTTTTCTCTCCTTCACTTTGACAATGTATTGTTGCATATACACACGCATACACCTTATCTCAGCGCCTGGCCTTGCAACGCATCTGCACACATGGTTCATACACACACACAGACATGCTAACTCTGTCACATTCATGCACCAACATGCCTTTCTCGCTTGTTTTTCATGCTATCTGCGCCCTTGTAGACACAACTCATTTCTGTAAGACCCTAGGTCGGTCACGCATACATAGAGAAAGTTGTTTGTCCCTTACAACGCACCAGCATGTCACACTTTTATTCCTGCACGCTCGAGGCATACAATACCTCATGCACCGGCTGATATATTCAAAACTGCCTTAACCACTGGCATATTCAATACTGTAGACTGTATTTGTAATCAATGCACTAGCATTAGCCTCAGCCTTGCAAGCTCTATTGCACACATGCACATGCATCTCTATTATGCATCTACCGCCTTGTTTTGCAACACTTCTGCGTCAGCTCAATTCTTCTCCCGACTCAAAGCACGTCAGCTGTTCACATGCTCTGCGCTCATGTTTAGACATAATTTCCCCCTGTTAGACCCCTGTTACTAACAGAGAAAATTATGTCTCGCGCATCTCTCTAGCATGCTTACACTGTCATCCTTGCTAATTCAACAATTAACCACGACAACAGCACCAGACGCATTTCACTTTGTAAAAAGATTCCAGGCATTTCACACACTGCAACCCTGCAGGAAGATCTTTCATATCATGGATTAAGAATACACTCACTCACTCGCTCACCTGAACTTATTTTACAGTCAATTTCAAAACGTGCACCTGCACTTCTGTATACGACCTCACGCGCACACACGCGCTCCTGCCCATTTTGGCACTCAGAGTGACATTGTCCCGTATACACTTCAACAATCCTCTCTTCTGATATGCAAAATTTCTCCTCGACTATAGCTTTTGGGTTCTAGAGGTCTCAAAACGACAAAAAAAAAAAGCTAATTTTATAGTTTTGGCACTTTTTAACTCTTTTGTGTTTAAACCAGCCAAAACCCGTTGTATCTAATTCCTCTACGAAATCTCTTTTTAAAAAATAATCAAATCGTGTTAGTGAATTCTCGTGAGGGTTTTTCTTCCAGAAGACACAAGAGTGGGAGAAAAGCAAAATTAACTGAGGTTGATGTCAACGAAGAAAATTTTCTTTTCTACTCCAGGAACAAGGCCCGTAATTTTGGGGAAGGGGACCAATATGCAACTTGTACTTAATTTATGACCCCAAAAGGATGAAAGACAAAGTCGACGTCGGTGAAATTTGAGCTCACAACGTAAAGACCGACGAAATGCCGCTTAGCATTTTGCCAGGCGTGCTAACGACTCTGCCAGCTTGCCGCCCTTCAACAGAGAAAATATTGACTTTCATAAAGCGGAAAAAATAAATGAAAGGAAAAAGTTGGTAGGTATTTCCGTGTGAACGCAAATAGCTGTTACGTGGTAGCAGGGCATGCTAGAAATAGCAGCCAAATCTTTCCTTTTCTGGTAAAAACAGCCATTTATGCGTGATTTTGATATCACATTCGTTGAAAGCATGCAAAATAACTTAGAAAAGGAAAAAAAGACCCGCCAAACAAAACTCCCTTGGTGGGAAACTTCGAGGTCTCCACCACCCCTCCCACCTTTCTATTCTGGAAAAAGTGGCTTACGGCGGGGTTGGAGGTCAGATACGTAGAATACACCCGAAAAGAACTGGAAAAAAAATTATTCCACACCAAGGTACGAAATATTTACCGAAAGAATAAAATCTTGTACTGAGTATACCTGTGCTTTAATTAATTCAAATTAATGCACCTCATCTTGAAAAGTGGAGAAATTTTTGTCAGTTACCATTTGGGATAATTTTATTAACAAATCAAAGAGGTAAGATGCATTATGAATTTCGATTTTAGTGTTTATCCATAATGTTATTACTTTTACATCTGTTAATTAAATTTAGCTGCTCATAAAAGTCAAATTTACTCAACAAGATCAGTTAAAATTACATAACAATAAACCAGTAGTATATAAAGCACCCACTGACAAAATTTCAAATCTGTATGTAAAAAAATTAGACACCCCTCTTGAACCTGAATAATTCAAAATAACGTGAATATGCATTACATTTGACATATTAATATGAACAATAAAGATGTTTTAAGTGTTTTTTTCTTTCACACACACACACACACACACACACATAACCCAGCCTCGCTCGGTTGGGATTGCACGTGTATTACTTCGACATCATCATTCCATAAAATTTCATCATGGGGAGAAAATATTGAAAATTATCAATAGATGTGTGAGTGAGAAAGTAACAAGGAGGAAGGTTTGGGGATGTGCTAGAAACAACAGCCAGATCTCCCTTAAATCACACATTTTCCTCTGAAATTATTAACAATTTTTTTTTAACCGAAAATGTTTCTCTCATAGTGAGTAGTGAAAAAAAGTGACCAAAATCGTTTCGGACTGGGGTGGTGAAGGGGTAGCGGAAGAAAAAAATTTTTTTTTTCGTAAAAAGATGTCTCCCATCATTCTGAAGACTTTGATGAGACATATTGTAAAAAATCCCCGTCAAAATGGAGAAATTCCTACTTATGCGGGCCGTCTGATTCGAAACTCCGTTTTCCAGATACTCCTCCCACCATTGCCCCGCCCCTTCCAGAAATTTTGCCTGCAAATTTCTTTGTAATAGTAATCTACCCCGTTTGAAAGGTTTTTGTATAAAATGTCATTAAAAAATACCTTTTTTCCAGAAAGTTATGAGGGGAAAAATGTCGGGCCCTGTGAATTTCCAGAAACTCCTCTACCTAACATCTCACAAAACTTATTTCCAGCAAATCATTACACACATTCAACCTACAGGATACAAACGATTATTTGGTAAAAGTTTCGTTAAAAAGTATCCATTTTCTGGAATTTCATGAGGCAACAAAATCGGAGGGAATTTTAATGTGTAGTTATGCCTTTTTCGATAAAAGTTAATGCTAACGGATTAACGTTAACTTTTGTTAACGGAATAAAGATTAACGAAGTTAACTTTTCGATTAACGGTGCCCAACTACATATATATGTATATATATATAGATAGATAGATAGATAGATAGATAGATAGATAGATAGATAGATAGATAGATAGATAGATAATATATATAATATTAATATCATTTATAATATATATAATATTTATATCATTTATATATATATAATATATATATATATATTATATATATATATATATATATATATATATATATATATATATATATATATATATATATATATATATATATATATATATGTATATATATATAATATTTATATTATTTATAATGTTATTTAATTCAACGCCACACATCCATTTCCAAGTAAGTTTAACTTAATCTTTTTGATGCGACTCTACTCTATACTACTTTCTTCCCCACTCTAATCCTTTTCTCTCCCATTTTTTCTCCCCTTCACCGTTTGCTATCTCTCCCCCCCCTTTCTCTTTTTCTCTCCCGTTGCTCACACGTGACCATCGTCCATCTTTCTTTTCCTCGCGTGATCATCTTTCCTTTCCTTCGGGATTCTCCAAAGGACTGGATGTATTCTATCTCTCTCTTCTATCTTTTCTCTTTTCGAAGAAAATATTTCTCCAGCATTCGCTATTTTACCCTCGTTCTGGTCTAACGACCCTTCATGTTTGTTTTCGTTCGATTTCCTTGTATGTCTCCACACACACACACACACACACATATATATATATATATATATATATATATGTATGTATGTGTGTATATATAGACACGAGGGATGTATGAAAAGTTTTGAGCCTTCAATGCCTTTGAGCGTCGAAAGTACAAGTGTTGTACTTTCATAGAAAGTCTTGTACCATGTTTTTTTTTTTGAGATTCAAGTCTTTTCATACACCCCTCGTATATATATACGACAGGCTCCTCTCGGTTTCCATCTACCAAATCCACTCACAAGGTTTTGGTCGACCCAAGGCTATAGTAGAAAATACTTGCCCAAGGTGACACGTACTGAAACTGAACCCGAAGCCATGTGGTTGGGAAGTAAGCTTCTTACCACACAACCACGGAAAGGCCGCTTTGAGCAAAGTTCTATTTGCTTTATCTGATCCTGGATCTAAATATCACATTCAATAACATCATACCCGTTTCAGCTAATACGTCCCCTTTTCTCTATACATATTCCTATCTCCCCCTAGACTTCAATATTTCTGGCTTCAAGATTCAATACAAGATTCAATGAAAGGGCCTCGACCTGGTAACTCTATTTGCTAGAAATAGCAGCCAAATCTTCCTTCACATTAAACCGGAAATGGTACAACAGACAATGTAGTAATAAAGACAGGATGGTCACACCTAGAATATGTATTGTAGGTTGGTTCATCAGAGATTACTTTGGGTTAAACAACACGGACGGTGGTTGTAGTGTCATGCCGATTAAACATTTGTTACATATAAAATTGTACGAATCTAGATGTGAGAACTATCATCCGTGGTCAAAATACTTAACTCTCAAACAGGTTTATTCCGCCGACTGCTGCAGTTGGTGTCCTCATCGTCATTGTTGTCAGACTATATGCCAAAGCGCCTCCCTATTTTTGCCAAAATTTTCAATCCCTCTCTTTCCCCTTCTCACCCCCCTCTCCCTCTCCCTCTCTTTATCTCCAGATTTTTTTATGCCAAGGTAGTCAATTCCTGTGACCCAAACAATTACAGAACTATCACTCTCACTTCCAATATTTCAAAAGCATCCTCCTTATGCACTGTCTTCTCACTTTTCCTTTTCTGTCACCCATTTGGAGTCGATAAAACACAGTACCAGTTGAATACTGGGGTTGATGTAATCAACTTACTCCTCCTGCGAAATTGCTAGCCTTGTGTCAAAATTTGAAATCATTACCATTATTATTAAAAAGGAGAAGGCGGTGAGCTGGCAGAATCGTTAGCACGATGAACAAAATACTTAGCGACATTTCTTTCGGCTCTTTACGTTCTGAGTTCAAATATCGCAGAGATCAATTTTGCCTTTTATCTTTTCGGCCAGGTCAATAAAATATGTACCAGATGAGAACTGGATTCGATGTAGTCGACTTACCTCTCCTCCCGAAACTGTTGGCTTTGTACCTAAATTACAAACAACTATCATGTCAGAAACAATTACTATAGGAAGGCAAATGTATTCAAGATTTCAGAGTTGTCCCCCCCTGCTTTCCTTTCTCTTCACTCCAGGGAGGATCTGGTCAAATTAGTTTGTTGTTTTTTTTAGTTGCTAACTTTATCTATTCTGAGACGTAAATGTTTCGTTGTTTCTCGAAAACGTTTGAGCGCCGAACTAAAAGCTTTTGATGGAGTTTTGTTGTTGTTTTCTTTCTTTTTTCACATTCTGCTGATAATGTCTAGACCTCATCGAATTACCCTCATATGCTGGTACTAAGCTTCAGTCTTCCATAACGTTTACTGGATGTTAGACAATTAGTAGTTAACCTTAATGTATGATATTATGATTATTTATGACTATAAGACGGGAAAATCAGCGCATGTAAAGTTATATGTAAGGAAATGATAGAAAAATCTTCATCTGGGTAGGGCGCTGGTTTGTGTTTCGGGTACCTTTTTATCTTCCCATGGGAGAAAATAAAAACATTGAATCAAAGACATAACCACTCTGCATATTTACAGCGAGTTGGACTTTGCTACAGACAGGATACCACTCTAACCGTATTTGGCTGGCCAAACAGTAAACTTATATACTGCCCCTTTCTGTTTAGATTTTATCAGGATCTAACGTTATTTTCACCTATGAAGAAGAACCATGAAATAAGAAACGATAGTCACCTAGATTCATCTCTATTGAACAATATTTCTGGAATGAGCAGACGGGCGAACAGGGGAGATTGTAACGAAATAAAATGGTTTATATTCAACATGAAGCATACATCAAACTCTACGTGGCAGTTTCACTGATTTATTTTCTGTTCTTTACTATCTACTCTCTCCGTTTGAAAAATATCGGAAATATTAAGTACCTTGTTTAAAATACACTACCAGACCAGAGGCAACATCTAAATAATTCCAATAACTTCAAAAGGCACGTAAATGTTGGAATTGAAACCTGACGAAATCGGGCGAAAGGAAAGAGCAAGAAAATTTCCCTAAGGTATCGCAAGTAGTTTTCGTTAATAAATACTCCAGACAACTGTGTGAGATGTAACATAGAAAATTTCTAAGAACTTGTTTTGTTCAATAAATTGATACTTAGCCGGTGCAACAAGCTGTGACTCCTGTAGTATGAAGTATCATTTCAGTACCAAGATTTAGTCAACCAAAGAGATAAAACGTCTTATTGAATAAGGTGTCTGTTCTTCCACCCCTTCTCTTCAAAAAGAGTTTGAAGACCCTTGCTTGCTTTTTCTGACATTGTAGAAACGACTAATGTCGCAGCAGATCCACTGTGGATTTTTTCAGCCAACACCCATTGTCATACCATTATATTGGGTTGGTGCATAATTATTGCGGCTATTTTTCAACAAAAACAATATTTAACAAAAACATCTTTAAATGACGGTCTGACCGTCTGCCAAGCAAATGGGAAGCAGTAATTGAAATGGATGGTGAATATGCTCCAGAATAATCATTTAAAAATGTCTTTGTTACAAGTTGCTATTGTTGTTGTTGAATAAAATTTGTTGAAAAAAAGCCGCAATAATTATGCACCAATCCAATAGTACTGAACGAAATCATAAAGCATGGCCTAGTCACTGCAGGCTTCCCTTTTCAACTCGAGCCAGCCGGGAAAGACCGATGAGACAGTAAAAGGCCTGGCGGTATAACAAGTTTCCCATTTCATGGCAGTAGCCCTCTCATCTGGGATGTCATTTGCTGTGACACCTTCTCCGGCGAAAACTTGGTGTATTCAGCTACCAGCCCAGGCTGCACTGCTTCTCAGGTTGAGAAAAGGAAATTGTTGAAGTATCGGTCGCTCTCTGGCAGATTTATTTTTGAGCCTCTGACAGTGGAGACCTCCGGCGTTCTCGGCCCCAAGACCATATTCCTGCTCACTGCTATCGGAGCGGAGATGGCTATTCCCAAGTGCAAGCCTCGTGAGTCAGAGTGACTGTTCCAGCGCATCTGCCTTACTACCTCCCATGGCAACGCCTTTTCCACTTTATCTACTGGAACCATAAAGTGGTCTGAATTACAGGAAATCGACAGAATGTAAGAATTTCGTAGCTTACTACCCGTAGTTGGTCAATATTTGGTAATTTCTACATAAAGAAATTACTGCAGTCAATTTGAACAGAATTATCTGCGAATTGATATTTCCATATGAATTTCTATTCTCCCATTCTGTTTCTAGAATACCAGTAAAGGTAAGAGAACTTTTAGCTCTTGAGCGCAACAAATTTATAAAGGAACATTTTATCTCATCGATCGTTGTATGACTTCACTCGACTGGACCTAGGTACTTAACGATACTTTCACTCTAAAGGACCACAGCTTGATACGTAAACGGTATGTCAGCTTAACGATCATATATTCGTAGGAACATCTGCTCGTTGGTGTACTATTATTGGCACTGTATCTCGGACTAATTTATACTACTGTATCTCAAGGCTAATTTATACTACTTGGTTCAGTGAGTTCAATAGGAAATTATTAACAATTTCAAACCATTTAATTATTTTGTGTTAAAAACATAATTCAGAACTGTTAACTACGAAAAGTGAGTATAATCGTCAAAAATTCGTAAACTTCAAAATAACAAGCTCAAATTCTTTATGGGACCTGCGGACAATAGGATCGCTGTTGGAATGCCTTTGATCATAGATCTGCTAAGAGAAAACAATTACCAATAGCAACATAATAAGCAGGGCACATGTGAGGTTGTTTTATCAGCTAGAAATAGCAACAAGTCACTCGCGAATTACACTCGACCACATGGAAAGAGAAGCGATATATTAGGTAATGTTATCCTTAGCGTATAAAAACGGCATGAACATGCCAGGAAAATCGTTGATTATGAGTCTGCCTAATGTAGAACAAAGGGTTCTACTCTGAAACGCGACGAATGCATACTGCTAATTCAAATATGAGATCACTGATAACGGAGTGAAATGTCCCATCCAAAAAGCCATTTTGCTTTAACAGATTCGTGATTCGTCAAAAGACGTTACCATGCCGCAATAAAACTACATCTCACGTGTTGATCAAAACGATTGCCATACCTACCTCAACAACATCACAATTTAAGATCGATGTAGACAGAAATCTTGCAGGTCATTGTCAAATAATCATTCGTAAAATTCCAAAATATCTCACAGCAAATTTACATCATCATATCTTATCTTTTATTTGTTTCAGTTATTGGACCTCGATACCGGTGTTAAGTCTGGCACTTATTCTATTGGTCTGATTTGCCGAACCACTAAGTTACGGAGACGTAAACAAACCAACACCTGTAGTCGAGCAAAAGGAAAACACACACACAATGGACGTCCATACAGTTACTGTCTACCAAATTCACTTGTTGGTCGTGGGGCCGTGAGATTGAACCCGACATCATGAGGCTGCAAAGCGAACATCTTAACCACGTGGTCATGCCTGCATCTATAAAATAAGTTATCCTTTACATTTTCTCTGTTGGCATCAAAGCATCTTTTCATGACCTCTACAAACTCTCTGATTTTAATGTATTAAAGTGGATTATCAGGGATAAATCTCTCTCTCTCTCTCATCCGACACGATGCCAGTCAAATACAAGAAGGTAAATATCCCAACAATATCTGATGAATATACGTGTGCAGGATTAATTGTATAACCCAAATACTCAACGAAACGCCATCAATGGATTTCTTTAAGATTTATGATTTACAGGAAAATCGAAGACTTTATCCATTCGTCCATCTCCTCGGGGATGAGCTCTAATGGAGCAGACCTACGCTACTTTAATCTACCACTGTTCCTTCGTTCTTCAAGTCATTTTAGAAATCATAGTTAAAGCCATGCTAGAACAAATTTATTTTACTTGACCTAAGTAATTTTAGTTTGTATTGTTTTGACAACAATATATTATATCTCCCATCTTTCAAATATTGTTCGTATAATACGTTGACACTGCACTACCTTCTGCCATTAATCTCTGTCTTGAATAAGCCGTTTCTGCTCAATCATTGTTTACACACACAAACAAAATTAATTGACCTACTAAGCCAACTTTTAGCCACAAACGATTTCCAACCATTTCCACTTTGACTACTACATTTCTATCTCATTGAACTTTCTTACTATGAAGTAACAGCCCTCTCCTAAATCGTTAATATGTATCCTTTTTCCAAATACACTGCTAAACAATTTCTCAATATGTATTTCTCAGAAATTCATCCCCTGACAATTCCGTCTTTGCCCAACATCAAACTATTTCACTTGACTTTATTCAACACAAATACAAACAACTTGTATTTTTTACATCCTTTCTATATAGATACTGTAGGCACGCAATTTAAATCATGTTTAGCAACAGTCTCCAGCTGCATACACCAGTTTATTTAGACACACACCTATATCTCTGATCGACAAGCTGATACTATAAACAACCTTAAGATCTTTCTCTTCATCAAACCCATCCTTTACTCCAATAGGTTCTCAACTAGCGTCCATATGGCCTCTGAGGATCCATATAAGATTTTTGGGGTCCACGTAACAAAAAATAGTAAACTGAGGTCCACAATTGTATTGCAAGAAACCCTGAAAAAACTTGCTTTAGACATATGTATTGGCCTGTATTACAAGAAACAGCAAGGTTTCTTTCTCTAATTTTTTACACAATACAACCCACACGAGTTAATATGTGAAAAACAAAATAGGAATTTTAAAAGAAGTTTGTACAAAACTAATTTTTAAACATAGAATGACTATGGGGGTCCGCCAGAATAAAATAGTAATCAAAGGGATCCATAGATAAAAAATAGTTGAGAACCCCTTCTTTACCCAGACAACAGCATATCTGCATCCACAGGACCGTTCTATCACTGCCTAATCAAGGCACACAAAGACACTGCCACCACCTGAAACTTCTTGTACTTTAAGTGAGCTAACTGGGCAGAACTCCACCAATTTTAAACCAACTATCCATGATACAAAATATACTGCAACTCCAACATATGAGTCAAGTGATGAGGAAAACAGTTCTTGTGAGTATGTCACTATACATCACTCTGACAACTAAAGCTCATAGCCATAAACAAACTACTAGGCTATTCGGAGCCACATTCAAGCAGTAGAGAAAAAAAAATTCAACAACCTCTGTCAAAAATCACCAACCACCACCAACTAAGAGCATTTTACTTACCAACATAATTCCTGCAAGACTGTCATCAGAAGAGTAAAGAAATCGTTCATATATTCCACTGCCACCAAAGTCTCTGATCTCACAAATTTCAGCAATTTTCTGATTCTTTATTATGAGAAAGCTTTGTCAGCTTTACAGGATCATTCTATCAGATAATCCTTAATCAAGACTGTTGTTAACAGCATTTTCACAAAGAAAAAAAGCTTCCATATTTGCTGTTCATGCCACCTCCCAGTCTATATTCTTCTTCTTCTTCTTCTGTGTTTATCTCCACACCACCTGCTTCTCCATCACAAAAGCAGAAAATTCCTCCAATCATTCCAACAAAATGATCATTCTCAAACAGAAATACTTAAATAATTATCTCTTTCATTGACTCGAACCATCCACCCCTTTTAATCTTTCATCCTTGCACTCTTTCCTCTCTTATTGACCATCAGAACAGCTTTGTAGATCCAGATTTGTTGGAGATTTGCTTCCCATTGTCACTCATCTGTAGTTACTTACCTTCAAAATCTTGGATGAAAGCCCTGTTTGTTGCACTGACTGTGTTTAGGACAACAACCTCCCAGCTATGTTGTTTTACTTGACTTTTAATTTCTCGAATTGTAATCTTCCAGTTAGATTTCTCACCACCATCTTCCAATAGTATGTACCAATGATTTTCTCTCTCTCTCTCTCTCTCTCTCTCCTCTCTCTCTCTCTCTCTCTCTCTCTCACACACACACACACACACACACACACACACCTACATTTTATCAACTTTCTACTGTACCACGATACCATACTTTCTTTTCTTCATTAAAAACTTTCTTGACACCATATATATTTCTTGACACCATATATATATTTCTATGCAGTTTAAACAAAATTTCACTCACCCATAACCTTCTACATTCTACAAACATCCACTCATGAACTAAACGGTTTATACCAGTCCCACACTTTCCCCATGATAATGACATCATGTCAATATCATCTTTGAATGATCTTAATACAAACATTTAAACTTTCAACAGCATAATGACACAGCTTTCTGTTTTAATACATTAAATTTAAGGAGTTTGATATGTTGATTGCCAGAAAGGATAATGGCTCTTTGGGGACCTTACTGCAACATCATTACATCTATGGAATTCCACATGATTCCAGCTCTAATCCCTTCTATATGTGATTAGCCACAAACATTACACTTCTTCCAAATAAATATTGGTTTCAAATTTCAAGGATGAGGTACTTATTTTATCAACCCCAAAAGCATGAAAGGCAAAGTCAACATCACCAGAATTTGAACTCAGAACGTAAAGACAGACAAAATGCTGCTAAGCATTTTCCCCAGCATGCTAACAATTTTGATAGCTTGCAGTCTTCTTCCAAATAAATGAAAATAAAGGAATTCTCTATTTCCTTTCAGGAACCTCACTTTTAGGAACTTGCTTAACTTGTACATTATATTTGCTTTATACTCTTTACTCTTTTACTTGTTTCAGTCATTTGACTGTGGCCATGCTGGAGCACCACCTTTAGTCGAGCAAATCAACCCCGAGACTTATCCTTTGTAAGCCCAGTACTTATTCTATCAGTCTCTTTTGCTGAACCGCTAAGTGACGGGAACGTAAACACACCAGTATCGGTTGTCAAGCAATGCTAGGTAGACAAACACAGACACACAAACACATACACACACATACATATATATATATATACATATATACGACAGGTTTCTTTCAGTTTCCGTCTACCAAATCCACTCACAAGGCATTGGTCGGCCTGGGGCTATAGCAGAAGACACTTGCCCAAGATGCCACGCAGTGGGACTGAACCCAGAACCATGTGGTTGGTTAGCAAGCTACTTACCACACAGCCGCTTATATTTATTTTTTTATAGTAACATTTGAAGAATAAAGAAAGAATTTAAAGGAATTTTGGGAAAATGTTCACTAAATTTTTTTCATTTTTTTTTGGGGGGGGGGGATTACCTTGACTTACTTTGAGAGATACAGATACACTATGTATATGTATATATGCACATTGCATATATATGTATATACATAACATACATGTGTGTGTGTATATTGATACATATAGGCATATGTATACACACTATCTAATGAACAAAAAGGTGTAACTTAGTAATTTTAATAATGGATCAGATTCTACTGAATATCACTTGACTCTTTGCAACAAGTACTTTCCTCACATGTTTGTGTATGCAAACATTCATTCAATCCTTTAGTGTGTGTGTGTGTTGTTTGTCAACATCAGCATCATGGTCATAAGTAATTGTAATAATAATAATAATAAATTGCAGCAAAAAAATAATTAATGATGTTAGTATACACTTCAACAAAGTTAATACAAAGGTGAAACAAAAATAAACCAAAAAAAAAGGGGGAAAGCATAAGCTGTTGCCATTAAAATGGGGAAGGTTGTATTAGATGTTAAATTTTACATGGAAAGGTGTTAGAAAAATTTTAATGAAATAAAAATTTTCTTCAATATTTTTGCACAATAAGAAGTTTGCTTCTCAATCACAAGGTTTTATATTCAGTCCCACAGTATGGCACCTTGGGCAAATTTCTTCTACTTAGCCCTGACCTGACTTTGGTGGATTAGAGAAACTCTGTGTGTGTGCATATGTACATATATATATATATAAAACTAGCAGCAAAACCCCGTCATCAATCAGGTAATTACTTTTACTGTTTATCGGGAGCCACATTGAACCTGTATGTGTGTAGTTTTAGAAGAGAAAACTATGTAATAATTGAAATAGAAATAAAGATCAATATCATACATGAACTTGTGTTTGTTTATGATATGACAATAATAAGTGAGTTGTATGTGCTATTTTATTTATCAAGCATTCCACAGATGTTCAGTTTCTTTGTCACTGATCTTGCAAGGCATGCAAGTATCACATCATCGTTTTCTGATGCACATTGTGCATTTGATTGGTGTTTGTTTTGTGCATTTGTTTGGTGTTTGTATTTTTTTATGAGACATTTTTTTGATAATAAATATCAGTAAGTAATAGTGAAATGAAATTTGGACACTATATTACAGTAATGCAAGGAAAATAGGAATATCATATAGAAGAATAGCTTAAGGGAATGAGAAATGCTTTTGATAAGGAATATCAGTAAGTTGCAATGAAAGTACAAATGATGTGAGAATATCAGAAAATAATAGTGAAATGAATTAACAAATGCTGAATGGTGTCAATGTTTTTGACAGGATTGTAGGGCAAGGCATTGTGTGGTTGCCTTTTCATTGGTGTGTGGATGATTTTCGTTTCGCTGTGAATTTGTGTCTGTGTGCATATGGCTTCACTGTCAGACGGTCTCTGCTTATGTGAAAGAGATTTGTATACTTATAACTAAACAGGGACACCTGTGCAGAGCTAATCCAAAGTGAAATTAGGCACACAGTCATACATGCACATACACATGCACACACACACACACATACACAGACAGATAGATAGATATACATATATATCCATAGATAAATTAAATATAGAGATATACTATTGACAATCAATAATTTATTTATATTACAATATTACATTAAATACATAACATAATATTATAAAACATAAATAATTACAAAAACCATAAAAGACAAAATTCCATGTAAATTTCATCTTTTTCTAAACTATGACCCTGAAGTGACTTTATATATAATGGAACTGTGGTTATGTATATCAGAAAAAATATATATAAGTTGAAACAATTTGTTGGCCTTTTATGGTTTTTGTAATTATTTATGTTATATAATATTATGTTTGTAGTATTTAATGTAATATTGTAATATAAATAAATCATTGGATTGTCAATAGGATATCTCTATATTTAATTTATCTTTATAATTGAATTATACCAATATTTATATGGTATCCAACTGACATACCAGTGAATTGGATGTTTAACACACCCTTTTGAAGGATTTCTTTTCCTCAGTTTGTTATTTTACATATATATATATATATATGTACATTTGTGCAGGTGCATGTATATGTACATTACTTTTAAAGTTGTAAACTTCTGTAGAAAGTCATTGAGTCATTGACCTAACATGCCTTGGGTTTCCTGTTTCACTGATATTTTCTACTTCAAAATATATAAATGCACACATGAGTATAAATAAATGCATATCATAGATGCACCTCTCAAATGTGAGAGGTGCATACATACATTACAACCATTAATGTGTGTATCTATATGTATATATATATATATATATATACATGACAAATGAAACAGTAGTAAAGCAAAAGGCATCCAGTATCACTGCTGTAAAACTTGGAAAAGCCATTCAATATGCACATATAATGAAATTATATATATATATATATATATATATATATGTCCAACCCATGCTAGCATGGAAAACAGACGCTAAACGATGATGATGATGATGATGATGATGATATATATATATATAGAGAGAGAGAGAGAGCATGTGTATGTGAGCATGGAAAGCAGCTGTAGAATGATAACAAAGCATGCATACACATATGTATTAATACTAAGCTGTATTGATAGAATGCAAAAGAGAAAAACGCATTACAAAGGTAGGGAAATGTTTAAACATTAATAGGCAGAAAATAAGTTTAAAAGTTAAACAATACTTATCAAAGAGAGTGAATTCTATAGGAAAGTATATGCTGCTGCTGCTGCTACAATAATTCTGAATTTGCAATATAAGCATTTTTTAGCTTCGTGATAGGGAAAACAAATGCAAATGGTGCTGATGATGATGATGGTGATGGTGGTGGTGGTGGTGGTTGTGGTGGTGGTGGTGGTTTTGGTGGTGATAGTGATGGCTGCAACAGCAACAATGATGTCAATAGCAGTGGTAATGACAGTGATAATAATGATGATCATCATCATCATGATTGATATTAGTAACAATAGAAAAATAATGGTAGTGTTGATGGTGGTGGGGATAATTATAGTGAGAAGTCAGGTGATCCAACAGTTCATTGTCCTCCCTTCACCCTGCCTCTTCTTGTTTATTGGTCCTCCCTCTTACATCCAATACATTTGTAGATCAATCAATATGAAAGAACCACTGAAGGTGGCAAGGTGGCAGGATCATTAGCAACCTGGCAAGATGCTTAGCAGCATTTCATATGTCTTTTCATTCTGAGTTCAAATTCCACTAAGATCAACTTTAACTTTCATCCTTTCAGGATCAACGAAATAAGTACCAGTTGATCAATGGGGTCAATGTAATCAACTTACCATCTCCCTTGAACTTGCTGGCCTAGTGCCAAAATTTGAAACCAATGGTTGGATTTGAACCCAGTACTGCAAGTTATCAAAACATTATAGATACAGTCCTCACCTATGATTATGCTACACTGACTGAACTTGGAATATTTAAATTATTTGACCCAAAGAAAAAAATTGGAGGCATACATCAACCCCAATACCTGACTTTTATTTATTTTATTAACCCCAAAATACAGGTGGAATTGACCATTGTGGGAGTTGAACTCATAATGCAATGACCATTATTTAGTATTTCACATCAAAACTTTATCAAAGACGCCCTCAATAGTTTCAATATCTTTTATCTTTTACTTGTTTCAGTCATTTGACTGTAGCTATGCTGGGGCACCACCTTAAAGGGTTTTTTAGTCAAACAACTCCACCTCCAGGACATATTATTCTTTAAGCCTAGTACTTATTCTGTTGGTGTCTTTTGCTGAACTGCTAAGTTCCAGGGACATGAACACACCAAATTCAGTTGTCAAGCAGTAGTGAGAGGACACAGACACAAAGGCACAACACACACATGGGTTAGGTGAGACAATTTGACTGAAACTGGTAAGCTGGAGAACTGCATCAGATCCAATGCCAAATCAGACTGGAATCTGGTGCAGCTGCACAGCTTATCAGTTTCAGTCAAACTGTCTAACCTATGCCAGCATGGAAAGCAGATGTTAAATGATGGTATTGATGATGTTGTGATGATATATATATATATATATACACACACACACACACACATACGTCCATACATACATGATGACTCTCCGTGATCACCATGACCGACCAGGCTATCAGATGTTGCTACACATCGCTGGTCACAATGCACTTTGCATTGTTTTAGCCTTCAAATGATGCCACCCTGCTGGCTAAGTGAGCAGGCCAACAGAAGAAAGAGTGAGAGAAAGTTGTGGCGAAAGAGTACACCAGGGATCGCCACCACCCCCTGCCAAAGCCTCATGGAACTTTGGGTGTTTTCGCTCAATAAACACTCACAATGCCCAGTCTGGGAATCGAAACCACGATCCTACGACTGCGAGTCCGCTACCCTAACCACTGGGCCATTCCGCTTCCACACACACACACACACACACACACATATATATATATATATATGATGGGCATTTAGCTTTACTCATCATCCACTTATATATTTTGTATAATTTCTCCATTATATATATATATATATATATATATATATATATATATATATACATGCACACATACATATTATCCTAATCAAATAAAATGTATTATACAAAATTATTGTCAGTAATGCTTACTAGGTGAAATAAGTAATCATCTAGAGTGCTAAAATTGTGGGGGAACCACAAATTTTTAACAATTCAGACAAAATGTCAGAATACATTACAAAGATGAACATTCAAAGTACAGAGAGCTGTTGATCTTTTTTCCAGAACAGAGGAGAGATGATAAGGTTGAGTCGGTGGCTTGGAGTGACGAGAGTGTTATGTGATGTTATTGGCTGTCACATTGTTTAATGTGAAACGTCTCGCAATTTGCCAGGTAACAGATTTACTTGGTGTACGTCTAATCATAAAACTGAGAATTTCTTTTTATCTTTTACTTTTTTACTTGTTTTAGTCATTGGATTGCAACCATGCTGGGGCACTGCCTTGAAGAATTTTTTGTTAAATGAATCAACCCTAGTACTTATTATTTTTTTTTTTTTAGCCTGGTATTTATTCTATAGGTCTCTTTTCCTGAACTGCTAAGTTATAAGGACATAAACACACCAATACCAGTTGTCGAACAGTAGTGGGGAACAAACACAGAAACAAAGACATGCACACAGACACACACACAAGCTTCTTTTAGTTTCCACCAACCAAATCCACTCACAAGGCTTTTGGTTGATCTGAGGCTATAGCAGAAGACACTTGCACAAGGTACCACATGGTGGGACTGAACCCGGAACCATGTGGTTAGTAAGCAAGATTCTTACCACAAAGCCACACCTGCACCTACTGTTCAGAAATTATGATTCTTTTGACTGCATTTTTCAGCCAGTTTTAAGACAGTTGGTTAGAAGAAATGTAGAAAAAATTGAAATGTGTGTGGTTAAGAAGCCCACTATGCAACCATATGATTGGAAAAGTCTCTTCTCGTTTAACCCTGCCTTGGGAATGATTAAAAGCCATACAGACTCGTTTGGGATTGCAGTGAAAGCAAACTGTAAAAAATGTGGTTAGTAGTAACAGTAACAATAGTAGTAGCAGCAGCACTAGTAGTAGTAGTAGTAGTAGTAGTAGTAGTAGTAGTAGTAGTAGTATATGAACAACAAGAACATATTCAAGTTGTGCTTTAGATTTTTTATTGAACTACATCATATTTAGACCCAGAAGGACACTCCTCTTTACAAGCTCCCTCCTACCCTATTACGCCCCCCCCCCCACACGCACACATACTCACACAAACGTGACAACTCTAAATGACCACTTTCTGCTAGTTGCCTAATCTTACTTTTAACTCTTACATGAAAGAAGAAATGAGGCGGGGTGGTGGGGTGACCAGCAAAAGAATGTGATGTAAGGTGATAAAGGAAAAAAGTAGAAGAGAAAGAAAGAAAGAAAAACAAAATGCCAAAGTCTGGAAGTACAGGAAGGAAGGAAAGTGGCACTTTGTTTTATGGACTCCAGGAGGATGAAAAGCTATGTCAAGTCCTGAGTGATTTGAACTCTTGAACATAATGGGAACCAGATGCTCTACCAGATCTGCCAACGAAAGACTTATAAAAGTTTAAAAAGAAAACAATTTTAATAATGAAAAGATGACAATGACGACGATGACAGCTGCCCTCACCCCCACCTCAATACCACACTTTGCTACATCTCTGCTTCATCCTCCTATGTATTAATTTCAGGTTGCAGAGTATCTGGGACTACATTAGCCAATGTATCTTTTAAGGGTCTATGAAATAGGGATTCAATCAGATTACCGACCTGGAACCTAGAATCCAGAACCCAGACAGCTAAAGAAGAGTTTGAAAAATACAAGAAAGCACCCTGTGAACCTCTGATGGAAAGAAGAGGTTCCTTATATCCTCAGGTGGGGCCCAAAAGTAGCCCTATTCCACCTTACAAACAAGGAGACCTTGCATATTTCCATCATTAAAGGTGTTAGCTTGTGATTTGAGCAAGATTTGGCTGCTATTTCTAGCAGATTATGTGGCCTTAGTAGATCAGTTCTTTTGTTTTAGTCCTTTTCTTTCCTGATAAGGTTTAGGTTTCAAACAGACACAATTGGCAACACTCAATTTTATAAGTGACCCTCATAAATATTTCAATGATCCCAGGTGATAAAAACCCTCAAATTTGATAATAGTATTTGATACTACATATTATTATTCTTTCCTAGTGCTTATTCAATTCCATCACAGGCACCACCTAGGCGCAGATCCAACATGTTTCAATGATGTAACAGGTATCTATCCAATCCACACAGAGTGGAGATTTGGACAACAAAATGAAAATATTGAAAGTGAGAAGTGCAAAGTGTATTTATGATTGATAATATGAAAACCAAGAATATTCTACAAGGTGGTATCAAAAGGTTCCCAGATTCGTTATGTTTAATAAAAAATAACTTATTTACTTAAGTTTTAACATCATTTCCTTTGAAATAGTCACCTTGTGCAACAATACACCAGTCACAATGTTCCTGCCACTTTTGGAATCCATCCTGAAAGTTGTTTTCTGTAAACAAGTCAAGAACCTTCTATGATTCATTCTCAACAATGGTGTTGAAATGGCAACCTTTGAGCTGTATTTTCATCTTGGGGAAGAGATGGAAGCCTATGGGTGCTAAATCTGGAGTATAGAGCAGGTGTGGAAGCATGTTGTTTTTGGTGACAAACTCATCTGTGAAGAAAGCTTGATGACAGGTGCATTGTTGTTGTGAAGAAGCCAATTCTTTGCACTCCACAGATCCAGTCACTTTTGCCCTCAATTGATGGTATAGCCCTGGGGGACAAATTCTTGATGCACAATACCACATTTTCAGGGTTGACACTCATGACAGGTCTTCCAGATCACTCATCATCTTCCAGGAATATTCTTTATCTTTTGAAGCACCTGTACCACACAAAACATTGCATACAACCCATTGCCTTATTGCCGTAAGCTTGCCAAAGTATGCGCAATGTCTCTGTAGCTGATTTCCTGAGTTTAACACAAAATTTTATGTTGGCTTTTTGTTCCTGTCCATGACAAAATTGCAGACTACAGCATACACATGATCACAAAAACACAAATTTCACAACTTGTGAAGTAAACACAGCAATATCACTTGGAACACTGCTTCATGAAGGTTACTTCTAGCTCTCACTGCACACACAACCATGTGCTGTTATCTGTTGGTATGCTACGGAACTAGTCTGGGAACTTTTTGATATCACCTTGTACTTTTGTTTCTATCAAAATATAAAGACATAGTGAAAAGTGCAAACTATACTTATTGCTTCAGAATGAAAAAAGAATAGATTTTTTCCCTATCATTACAGTGAGATGTTGTGAGTGAGAGGTACAAACTATCTTGACCAAATATAGTACTAAAGACTGATTAACCAGTTAACTTCATCTGAAACAGAATAGTCATGAGATTAGTACACTAACCACTGTCATCATAGCTATAAGCTTTCGAACTTATTAAGCTTTGCATACTCCCATTTGACTGACAGTGTAACAGCAAACTGTAGGATAGTATATTTCTGATGAAAGTACAGGAATACTTGAAATGGTCCCTAATTTAAGCTTAATGACAAACATTTATGTCAGTCTTATTTATCTAATAAACATGTTTTACGCACAAATGCAGTATCAGCTAAAACTTTTGAGTATAGTCCACAGTAAAGCTTCGTATGTAAAATAAACACTGCTAGCATAACATTTACTTAAAAGAAGAAAAATGCTTCACTCCAAAACTTCTTGGAGAGTTAATGTAAAAAAGGTATCAACTATTGAAGCCCATGAATTTAAGAGCTGAAATGTCAGATATGTTATAATCTCTCTCTCTCTCTCTCCACACACACACTTATATGTATGTATAAACAACTTTCAATTTGTCTCAGATATATGTGTGTATGTTTATATATATATGCATATGTTTATGTATACACATACACAATTTCTTTCCTGTTTCATTCACAAGGCTTGGTCAGCATGAATCTACAGAAGCCAAAACTATGTGTTTATGAAATGAAATTCATTACCTCATAACTATGCCCGATAAATAAGAAAATTATAATCGTAAGCCCTGAATATGTAATTTTGTTCCTTATTTTTTTCTCTCCTATTGGTTTTGTTTCCTTCTCTTTGCATATTATTATAAATCAAAACCACAGATGATTTGGTCAACAGGTTATGAGCATTCAGCTGAACAATTGACAGCTTATACTTTGTCCTTGGTGTTGTAATATTTCCATAGTCAAAATAGCAAACTCTTTGGAATCCTAAATGGAATTTAATATTTCAAAGCTTTATAGTTCACAGCTGTAAGCAACAGTATAAGCACTGTAAGAAACTAAAGACAGATTTTCCTTGCTTAACAGTGTTCACATACTTTCCTTATATTTATATTATGCCTTTCTTCAGAAGAAGGAGTACAATGCCACCATGCCATGGGTTAATGACCTATCAACCACACAAAATAAATGCGCACACACACAGGTGCTACAGAAAGCAATGATACCCAAAAAAACGTCAGGCCAGAGGTGAGCCTCCTATTGTTTGGTGAATGAATAATAATAATGCTGCTAATGATGATGATCATCATCATTTCTACTTTCTCTCTCTCTCTCTCTCTCTCTCTCTCTCTCTCTCTCTCTCTCTCTCTCTGCCTATCTATCTATATACCTACAATAGATTTATTAAAAAATAAGTCATCTTCAGCTTTTCTTTATATACACTAATTTTCAGTCAGAAAAATCTATAATTTTCAACAAAGTTTCAGAATCAACAAAAGAGGGAAATAGAGATTATACCACACACATGTATTTTTTGTGACAACAATAAGCATAAACCAAGTGAAATGGTAACCATCTTGTATTCAAAACTTGTTAACATATTCAGCCAAGAGTTTCCTAAAACAGCATACCTTTCCCTTGTGTCAAAAACAAAGTTTTGAATTCTTGTTTTACATGTGTTTTTTATACAATGGGAAAGTTATTTTGTAACATTCAGTCAAAAGCATATTTGTTTTGGCTGACAAATGTAAACAATATTCTTTTACAAAATGTGAAAATTAAAAATATAGCATGTCAGATATACTTACAAATTTCTTTTTTTTTATGCTTATTTACAAAAGTATATATTTGTCTGTAAATTTATGTGTTTTGAGAGAAAAATTCAGCATAAAAAGAATTAGATGTAGCATGCGAGAGGGGGGATTGAACAGATATGGTCAAGTGATGGGTATGGATTAAGTCAGCAGCATAAAGAACTGCCAATATGGATTGCTAAATGTAGATGGAATTTGTGGAAAAGGAGAGAATCCAGGAACACTTGGGACAAAGTAGTAAAGACTGACATCAGGATGTTGAGCCTCATGGAGGAGATGACAAACAAAAAGAAAGGTCCTAAAGGCATGTCTAAACCCTATCCCTGCACCCAACCTGTTTCTGTTAAGTTTTCCCAACTACTCATCTTCTAAACATCCAATCCTCCACTCATTTAACAATGCTTACTATTCAACAGCTTGTATAAGAACAGAATAGCATAAATTTCATCCCCTTTTGCACTACAAATTGCCCCTCTTCCTGGAATCACTTCCTTTATAACAACAAATCCCTCATTTTCAACTTCATCCCTTCTCACATTATTTTTCACTAATCACCCCTTGCTGTGCTGCCAATTATTTCTCTCTTTCCCTTGAGCTACATCTTATGACTGTCATACCTCATCCTTAACACCCTCTCATATCTGCTATCATTCTTAATACCTTCTCATATATGCCACTGATGTTCCCCAACCTTTGTCTACTACTCACTATATTCATCCCAACATACCTCTGACTTCCATTTCTGTCACTGTACATCTCTCTCTCTCCCTCTCCTCCACTCTCCCATCCCACACATCATCTCCTTATTTCTCACCTTTCTACAGTTTTATTATATTGCTATTTTCCACACTTTCTGTACTGCTTCTTACCACTTCTTCTTCCTGAGCCACATATATGCTTCCACCATTGTTCACCATTCATTACATTCACCTCTATCCCCTTCTCTAATTATCTATCACTCTCCTCTCAAATCTATACAAACCTACCCTCTTACCCTTCCTGATCCTCTGTCCATATTCTACTCACTTTCTTGTACCCTGACACTTTATCACCAGCATCTTTATTTTTCTACCCATTTACCCCTATATAATGTAGTAGCTATTTCACCCCTCTATAGCAAGACATCTGTTCCTGACCCTCTATCATACTTTAGCCCCTCAACATGTGGCATAAGCCACCTCTTTCTCTACTACACTCCTACTCAGTTGAGAGGGTTTCTTTGTTTTGCAAGTTACTCAGTAACTTTGCCAATGTTGAAACCATGAAAAAAAGTACCAGTACCCTCCATCAAAAAAGTTAACATTAGGAAGGGCATCCAGTTATGTCGATGAATATGTCGATGTCGACACAAAAGGTTTATACAGTCCTCTAGCTCAGTGAATCCAGTCAAATCATCCAACTCTAGCACCAGCATGGAAGAGATGATAAATGATGATACAATATGATGGACTCCCCCATTGAAGATGATGAATTTGCCAAACGACCTGCAAAATTGATCTGTTTATAATGATCAAATGTTCATGCTGCACATTACCTCACTCTGTCCATCAAATCAATATGGTCTAAACAGGTGCACAGTGTACCATGCATCAGGTGTCGGAGTGATTGCAGAGCAATGTAGATGAAGTGTTTTGCTCAAGAACACAACACAACAACCAGTCTAAGAATTGAAATCATGATCTACTAATCATGAGTGCAACACCCTAACCACTAAGCCATGCACTACTAAGCCACAAGATCATCATCATCATCATCATTTAACGTCCGTTTTCCATGCTAGCATGGGTTGGACAGTTCAACCGGGGTCTGGGAAGCCAGGAGGCTGCACCAGGTTCCAGTCTGATCTAGCAGTGTTTCTACAGCTGGATGCCCTTCCTAACGCCAACCACTCCATGAGTGTAGAGGGTGCTTCTTCACGTGCTATACATAAAATCACCCACTACACTCTCGGAGTGGTTGGCGTTAGGAAGGGCATCCAGCTGTAGAAACACTGCCAGATCTGACTGGCCTGGTGCAGCCTTCGGGCTTGCCAAACCCCAGTTGAACCGTCCAACCCATGCTAGCATGGAAAGCGGACGTTAAACGATGATGATGATGATGATGATGATGATGATGATGATACATACATACATGCGCAGATACATACACAAACACATATTTACAAATTCATATGTATATAGAAAATGAATATATACATAGGTGTGTGTATGTGCATTTGAGAGCATATATATACATACAAACACACACGTATGTGTATATACATGAATGTGTATGTGTATTAACTAGTTATCTTGAAACAAGATGAGATCTTGAGTTACACATTGTTTGTCAACTTACAACTTCATTAGCATTTGTCTAGCAACTTCAAAAAGCACTCAAACAATGTCTCTCAGTTTCTTGCCCTTTGATACAAGACAACACCATTAGAACAATTTTTAAAAAAAGCAAAAAGTACCAACTTTATCAGGTTTCTCATAAAACAAATAAGTATGCCGACCTGACACTCATACCCACTGCAACCTTCTCATATTCATGCTATATTCTTTTTTTCTTTTTACTTGTTTCAGTCATTTGACTGAGGCCATGCTGGAGCACCATCTTGAAGGATTTTAGTCACACAAATCAACCTGTGGACTTATTTCTTAAGCCTGGTACTCAACCTATCAGCTTCCTTTTTGGCGAACTGCTAAGTTATGAGGACGTAAATACATGAACACCAGTTGTCAAGTGGTGATGGGGTAGAAATACAGACACAAAGACACACACACACACACACACACATATATATATATATACGACAGGCTTCTTTCAGTTTCCATCTATCAAATCCACTCACAAGACTTCGGTCAGCCTGAGGCTATAGTACAAGACACTTGCCAAGGCACCACACAGTGGGACTGAACCCAGAACCATATGGTTGGAAAGCAAGCTTCTTACCACACAGCTACACCTGTACTATGCTGTCTTAAGGCATATTTAACAAGGTACACATATACCACTACCTCATATCCTCACTAAATATTATACTTCTGGAATAGCACACTTTTACATACATGACAGCTGCAACTCAATTTCAAGCAATGCCATTGTTCGATTGTTCTCTCAAGCATAATCTACACAGATGTGGGTCTTCAGTCCTGCTAGGGACTTACACTACTTTGTACAGACATGGCAATGATGGACACCTCCTGCAGTAGGCGTTACAATATTTTTGGTGTGGAACTTCATATAATGTTTAAGTCTGCCTCTTGATGTACATTCTTTTCCATACTATTTACACATAGAGATGTATAATGCATAGTTAACAACTTTCCTGTGTAGGTTCTCTGAGGACTTCTGAGGCCTGCTTTACTTAAACAGATATGCCCACACTTGTTACATGCTACACTGGACTGTGCACTAATATACTTGGGCAAATTCCCATCAGGATGCCTATGAACATCTCCCTTGATCTGTTCATATTCAACATGATTTTATTTGAATTTCCTCCTCTCATCACACATTGCTTTTCTCCACGATGAATGATCTAGAGCAAGATTTTTTTCATTCATTTTCCAGGATTTTTTTACATTCTCCAGTGTATTCTTCATGCAGTTCTTATATTCTAATTTCAGTTTGTGCATTTGGTCTTTTCGTCTGAGCTAACTCACCATACAGAAATAGCTTAGGGATCCAGTCATCTTCCATCTTGACTTCATGACCACTCCATCATAATCAGTGTTGAAGTATAGCGACTATATACTGGGAGACTGACTGCATTTGAAAACTTCAGAATCACTTACATACATCTGCCATCAAATATCCAGTATACGACAGACACTGTTGGTGAAATTGCTCCAGCCTTTTCATATGTCTCTGGTAAGTAATTAAGGTCTTACATGCATATAGCATCAAAGACAACACAAGTACTGCAAACTTCAACATTGTTTCAATTGAAATTCCATACTGAGACTATAGATGTTTGGCTAATTTTCCAAATGCATCACTGGCTTTCTTGATTTGGTGAGAGATTTCATCATCAGGAACATTTATGGCAACAGTGCCACCTAGATACACAAATGTATCCACAACCTGCAATTCCTCACCATACACACATACATGGTCTGATCAATAAGTATCCAGACTGTTGCCTTAGTAACGAAGCTAAAGCAAGGAATGTGTGTAGCATGTGATCATCACATTGACCATGAAAGAGAAAGTTGAGCAGAGAATCTGCATCAAATTTTCCTAAAAGCTTAGCGATACCTGCTCAGAGGCCTACACAAAGTTTTAAAAAAGTTTTCATCATTCTCAATACAATCAAGGAGATCTTTTGCAACTGAAACCCGAGTGTCTTTTAGTCAGCTGGAAACAGTTTTGGTACAAACTTGGCAGAGATGCATCCCATATCCAAATCTTCAGTGATAATGGGCTGAACTGGGCCATAACTAATCTGCATATCCTCTGATAACTCACAGATGGTGATTCAACAATTTCCCCTCACAGCTACATGTACATTTGCAATGCTTTTTTCAGTTCGGCTGGTTGCGGGTCTCCCAGAATGTTTGTCACTATCGACATTTTTTCAGCCATCTTGGAAACATCTGAACCACTCGTACACTTGTGTACAGCTTATACACTCTTCTCCATACACTTTCTGCAACTTTGCATAGGCCTATGAGCAGGTATCACCATGACAACTTTTTCTGCCATGGTCAATGTAATGATCACATGCTACACATGTTCCTTCCAAGCACTGCTGTAAACAGCAGAATTTGAGCTAGAATGTTAAAACTTAGAGCACATGCAGAGCAGAGTCCAAGGTCAATCTGTGCTAATGGCTTTACTCTGCATGCTTTAGCTTCATTACCATGGCACCAATCCGGATACTTATTGATCAGACCTTGTATATGTGGCTCAGAAAAGGCTTTACATGGTGCAGGTTGGTATGTTATGATTGTCTTTCCAGTCTGATTGTTAGACCCAATGCACTGCATGTTGTTGATAAGGAGTCCATAAAATGCTGCACGTTCCTCTGGGAGCTAGCAACACGATAAGTATTAGTACACAGAAATTTGTATTTTAGTGATGAGAACAGCTTTGTTTTGACAGCATTGTGACCTTTGTTAATCTTAGCAGACTGGTCAGGTTGATATAATAGTCATCCAGACTGTTATACCCTTGTGGTTAGTTATCATTTAGTAATTATATCAATTGAAATGTTTGTCATTATTTATAAAATACTTTATTTCAAGTGTTTTATTGTTTTAATATATTTATTTCAAGTGTTTTATTGTTTTATATATTTATTATATCTAGTAATTTTATTATATTATTTTTGTTTGCAGATTTAATCCTAACAATTATACAAATAGCAAATACATATTTCTTATAAGAGAATATATCTTGTATTATGATTTATGTTGTAAAATGATATATCTTATAGTTTGATATGCCTTAAGTTTCATTTATCAATATTATGATATTCCTTATAGTATAATTACATATTATCAAATACATTATGTGCGTCACATAATGTTTTTTATTGTATATTATATCTTAAAGTCTGATAAACCATAACCTCATATTATGATAAATCTTATGTATTATATTATGAAATTAAATTTTTAATTTAGCTTTTAGTATGATATATTTGTATTGTATATATGCATAATTTTGGCATTTATTTTATCTTTTCTTCCAATTTTGAAAAAAAAACTTTGAATTTAATTAAATTATTTACATACACACACCTATATATATATATATATATATATACATACATATATATATATATATATATATATATATATATATATATACACATACATACAAACATTACATATGTATTACACACACATACACATGGGTATACAGATGTGAGTATATGCATGTAAATGTATGTATGCATGTATGTATATAAGCATGTATTTATAGAGAGCCATAATCCTGATATACATCAAACTAAGAAGAAGGTATATCATTGTAGAAGGCACTATAAAACAACATAGTCAGTGATTAAGGATGATTATTTTCCTTTTTTTTTTCCTTTTTTTTTTTAGTGGTGAGTTACAGATGGGGCTCTGTTAGAACAAGAAATGTGTAACTTTGTTTTAATAGTGAAGGTTTTACTAAAATGATTGTTGTCTTCTGTTTTATGGTCAATTAAGGGACCAAGAGTAGGGATGTTGGCGTTTGTAATGTACAAAAGTTTCTGGGATTTTTTTTTTTTTTTTTTTAATTCCATAATGAATATTTCTGCAGCTGATATGATCTGAAGGGAGAAAAGAAGAGGAAGGGGAATGTGGAAGAAGAATTTGGAAAAAGCAAAGTAAAAAGAAAAAGGATAGAAAAGAATTTGGAAGAAGAAAAGAATAAGATTTAGGAGAAATAAAATAAAATACAAGAAATAGAATACAAGGAAAATAAGATACAGGAAAGTGCAGGGAAGAAGAAAAACCTGGATAGCTCAAAAGCCTTGAGAAATGGTAGATTAAAACAGGTTTTTATGGCAGGGAATTGGTCTTTTTTTTTTTGCTTGTTTTTTTAGAAATATCGCAAGTCACCTTTCATCGAAGACCCTGTTGCTGAGTTCTGTAAATTATTCTTGAAGATATTCCGATTTCCCTGCAATGAGATAAAAGAAAAGATAATAGATGAGATGCTATTGTTTATACAAGGTCTGATCAAAAAGTATTGGGATTACTTCTATGGAAACAAAGTTAAAGAATGCAGAAAGAAACCACTTGGTACAGACTGACCTTAAACTCTGTTGTGAAAGTACATTAAGCTATAAAACATTTTCAGTTACTTCCTTTGCTGTAGCAGTGTTTCAAAACAAAGTGTACAGAGTGTGGTCAGCTTAAAAAGAAGATTGGGTTTCAGCTGTGCAGGATCTCCTTGATTGTGTAGAGAAAGACAAAAACTTTCTGAAATGGTCATAACATGTGATAAACCATGGATCTATGGTTATGACTCCAACACTAAGGCTCAGTCTTTGCAGTGGAAGATCCCCAACAAGATTTTAAGACACTGAAGAAACCCAAGAGAATGCAACAAGGCAGCTGCTGTCTCCAAAAAACGATTTCCAGAAATGCTTCCATCAATGGAAACGATACTTGGTAAAGTGTGCAGCTTCAGAAGGGGACTACTTCAAAGGAGATTAAATACTGCTGGAATGATATCTGTTATAGTTTTCTTTCTATAGCATCAGCTTTGATACTTCTTGATCAGATCTTGTATATTTCTTTGTGTAAACTAAATTGTGTTTCTCTTATAATTTTTGTAACTTCTCTATTTCAGAATTGTAGTATTTTGGAAAAGTCACTTCAATTCTGAGTGAAATGACACGTTAAAATGGAAACAATAATAACAATTGAGTCAGAATATTCATTTAAACTATACACATGCATTTATATATAATATACACACCATTTGATACATACATACATACATACATGAGTATGTGTGTATGTGTGTGCATAAAGAAATAATTAAGATTCAGTTGAATTAGGTACTTAAGTTGAAGTACCAAGTCAGTCCAGTATTATCCGCACAGCTTGAAGTAAGGTGAGATTATATCTATAAATTACATATACACACAACATTTTCATCATTATCATTTTTTAATTAACCCCTCTTCTATGCTAGCAATGATCTTTGATGTACGACTACAATGTATAAGAACTAACCAATAAACTAACGACATACTCTGACAAATACAACAGAATAGAGTATCAGTGATTAGGCCTTAAATGTGTAATGAATGACTTTGAGATTACATAAATGATATGTCATTGTCTGCATGACTGGCCCATACAGCATATCTCCCCGACTGACCCTACTGGCTGTCTCTGTCCACTATTTATCAGTAGTGGAACAGCCCACTTCTCTCATGGAGACGTCTGCCACAACACTGCCTCCCCCGCCGCTCCATTGAGATTTTTTTTTACTTCTTTTACATGACATTTTTTTTCACTTAGAATCTTTTTTCTCTTTCTGTTTACCAGTAGTGCTACTAACACATAGCAACCTGACTTAAATCCTTCACACGGACTTATTATTATTTTTCCTTCGACACAGAATTATTTTTCTCTTCAGAATGCTGCAGGTAGTACCAGTCTACATTGTTTACCAGTAGTGCTACTAACACATAGCAACCTGACTTGAATCCATCAAATGGATTTATATTATTTTTCACTGTGTGTAGTTCAGTTCTGCATTAGAATTCCAGTCTTATCAGACATTTTTTTTCTTTAGAATTACTTTCAGTAGAATTTATATATTTTTCAGTGAGTGTATATTACTTTTACAGTGTTCAGTTCTGTATTAGTCTTAACTGTCACTGCGTGTAGTTCGACTCCTTGTCACCACTGATATGTCCTACATTATGACAATAAAGTGTCTTACTCAAGAATGCAACACACAGCCTGGTCCAGGAATTTAGCTCACTACCTTATGACTCTGAGCTCAACACACTAACCATTGAGCCATATGTATCAAAATGACATGCAAAGCTTATTAAGCATGTCAGAAGAAATTAAGGTCAACAACAACAGAGCAACAACTGACTTTTAGTAGATACAAAGGAGTAGAGTACTAATAATCAGGTGAATGGTATATTGTCACAGATTATAGGAGCTGACCAAAATTTAACCATCAATAGATCCAGTCAAATAGAAGATCAGTGACCAGGTCATTAATGTACTCTACTGCTGTAATCTATAAGAACTGACCACCAACTGACTGTCAATATCAGTGACCAGGTCATTAATGTATAATGAAAGACTTAGATACATAATGACACATAAGATAAAACAAAGGATAGTGTGTGCGCACGTGCGTGTTTATGTATGTGTGTTGATATTGTTTAGCAAACATACTATCAAAGATATTCCAGCCATGACCATCTTCTCTTTTCTAACATACGTTTATCTCAGTTGACATTATCTAGTATATCTGAAGATAGTTAGATGTAAGTTGAGAAAAATTTGGCTGTTATTTCTAACAAGTAGAGCAATGAGGTAGAGGCTTTCTGTATTTAACTTATTCACAATGTGATTGTCACTTAGCCTCAGGTCAACACTAATTCATGATCAAATGCACTCTATGACCATTTAACCTCATTTTCCAACAGTATCTATACAATGTCATTTACCCAAAAAGCCCTTTCTTAATATAAGAAGAAAGAGTGAGATTTAACCCTTTCGTTACTGTATTTATTTTGAGATGCTCTGTATTTCTTTCAATTACTTTAAATATAATAAAGGATTTAATAAAATAACTTAGTTATCATTAAGCTAATGTTAGGAACATAAATTGTGACTAAGGTTTGGTGGAAGATTTTAATTCAAAACTTATGAAAACAAGACATCTGTACTCAGCGCCAGAGCCGATTTCAGCCAGGTTGGTAACGAAAGGAGAGAGCTGGTTGTTATTTCTTACCAAGTCAAGTGACTATAGACAGATTCTCATTCACCTTTGGGTATCTGTGTGTGTGTTTTACATGGTTATCAGGACTCTATTATGATGCAATTGTTTCATTTTAATAAAAACTTAAGAAAGTACATTGAAGACAAAGCATTGTTTAAATTCATGAGCAGTAAGCTGGTACTGAAGCAAGGTTAAAGCAGCACAAGTTCAAACACAGATATGTATACACGAATATGTATAGAGTATTAAAGTAGATTAAAACTCATTAAAAGGCTGAAACAATGCAAAATGAATGAAATACAGAAGTCCAAACAACAAGAGTTTTAGTGTTAGAACCTCCATCATGATATGTAGTAAAATGGGAAATGTTATAGAGTTGTTATTTCTGCTCAGATATGTGGGAGAAGGTAGTGGCATGAACAGACTGGTGTTGTTATAGTAATGTAACATTGGCAATCTTCAAATCAAGGAGGCTATCTTAATAAGTATAAACTTTCATTAAACAACAGATATGAATTACTTAAGACAGATATGTTGCTATAGCAACACAAATTTGCACTTGTCACAACCCTCTCACACATGTCTGAGCAAAGATAACAGTTTTGTGCCATCCCCCATTTTTCAATGTGTCTTGATGTAGTGGTTCTCTCAATGAAACATTGAAGAAATACAAGGTAACACATTAACTGTTGTTTTGTTTTCACTTTTGTATTTCCTTCATTTTGCATTATTTCAGTCTTTTGATAAGTTTTAGTCAAATTTAATATCACACAGTATTGCACCCAAAGTAATGTACATAGACAAACAGATATTAAACAAGAACTATTGTGGTGAGCCATGAATCAGATACGAAAAAAAGCAGAAAAACACTGAACATAAAAATTCTCGTCCCTAGTACATAAAACAGAGGATTCAACAAAACAGAGGATTATTGGAAGCATTTATACAATTGTGTTTCAGTGCAACAAAGCAGAGGATTGTGGGAAATATTTGTTTATAGTTCTGCATCAGTGCAATAAAAAAGAGGATTCTGGGAAATATTTGTACAGTTCTACTTTGATATTCAAATACTAAAAGAATTGTGAGAACTGTTTGTATAATTCTAGCTTTGGAACAATAAAACCAAGCAGACTGTGGGAAATCATTTGTATTTATTCACATTATTTACATTTGACAGATATTTGTCCACATCCTGTTTGTTGTTAACACATTCCACCTGATATATACCCTCCAGCCTTCATCAGGTATCTTGGGGAGGTGTAGTGGTTAAAAGCACAGGCTATTAACTCCAAGACTCTGAGTTCAATTCCAGTCAGTGACCTGAATAATAATAATAACATTGAAAAATATCTTAGGAATGAGAACCCAGGTTCAAAATTTCCCCTAGACACCTGATGAAGGCTGGAGAGTATATCAGCCGAAATGTTGTGTAAACAATAAACAAGATGAGGACAAATGTCTGTCAAATGTAAATAATGTAAATAATGTACATAATTCCTTGTTTCTTAAATATAGAACTGTATTATCATTTGTATTGTTCTACTCCAATAAAATAAAATGAAGAGGATTATGGGAAACAATTTGTATATTTATGACAAAAGAGTATGTAAAAGTGGATTGTGGGAAAACAAATTTGCATAGTTCTGTAACTGTAATAAAAGAGTTGGAAATTGTTATGAGAAGCAATTATGAATTTCAATTCTGAATGTAAAGCAATTTAGAAGCATGGTGAGAAATAGTGAAAATACATAAAAATCATAACAAGGTTGATAATGAAAGCATTGAACGAGGGCTGTGGGAATTAAATGCATTGCTCAGGCAATATAAGAGATGAAAGAGTATTGTGAGAAAAAGAGACATAATAGTAAAAACTTGTTCAAAATTGAATGCATACAAGTTAATGGGAAATTTGTTTTAACAAGGAAGTAGATAGACTGTGACGTCTAGGAAATGTATTTTGTTTTATTTGTTTTGTTAGTTTTTTTTATAAGTCATCCTTTCATTCGTTTTTCTCTCAAGCTTATTAAAGCTGCCATGGATAATTAATTCTTGGTGGTACAACAGGTTTTACACTTAAATGCACCTCTTAACACTAACTGCTCAACTGTGAAGCAACAGTGTCACTCATCTCACTGTTGTTTAGTCTATTAATCCTGATTAGGCATAAGTACAACCAGACACTCCAGATAGTACAACCAGATATTCCAGATGTGACCGGGCCATCTTTTAAGAGATGTATAGGACTATGTTATCTAGGGAGTCCTTCCTGTTTTTGGCAGTAAGGTTTAATTTGAGAGTTTGGGCTATTTCTAGGAGGGCTAGTGACTGAGTAAGAAATGGGGACATTGGATAATACAGTATGGTTTTCTTGGGACTTAAATCTGCTGCTTCAGGGACTGGTCTGGAGCAAAAACCACAACAGATATGAAAAGTAGCTGAAGAGTAGCCTAGGTAGGCACTGGTCAGTGTAGAATGGGCATAAATGCACAGCAAATAATGAGTGAATATGAGGAAATAGGGAGAATTGGTTGAAGAAGAACCTTGTGAATATGGCAGAGCACAACCAATGTAATGATTGTTTCTGCTAGTGTTTAGTACCAGATCAACCCAGATCAAAGGCATTCCAATCATGACCATCCTGTCACTATTTTTAACATAGTATATCAGGACAACATTATCCATAACAGCTTACATTTTTTTTTTTTAAATAGAGCATGATTTGAGGTAAATTTACCTAGGAGATCAATCCTGGTCCAACAGACCCACGATGAAAACCATTCCAACGATGTTAATCATCCAGATACTATGTATCTAGGTCAACAGCCTCCAATGAGCCCTTATTTTTAAAATGAAGAGGTTTAAGAGTAGGGCTGAGGAAGATCTAGCTGCAATTTCTGATAGCAGATAAATCTTTTCTGAAGGAAATTTGGTTGTGATTTCTAATAGGGCTGAGAAGGAATGAGATTTGACTATTTCTAATAGGATAGGGTCAAGATTGACACATATTTAACTATTTCTGATTGTATAGAGTAAAATTTGGGGAAGATTTGGTTACTATTTCTGATTATGTAGGATATAAGGAAGATCTGACTTCTTTTTCTGAGATGTTGCTTGAAAGGGATTTGGCTGCTATTTTCTTTGACAGACCAAATAACTATATAGTGATTCTCTTGTTGGTACAAGAAGGACTATAATTGACAGGAGAACAGATAGATATTCCCCTACATAGTACAGACACATGACTCCTGTTTCATGTGTTCTATCAACATTCACAATCTAGTGTATATATACAAGAGAGAAATGTCCACCTAGTTAGATTTTGGGATATCACATTACTTTCATTCTAGGTCTGGTACCTAATCCTGCTAGCTAAATGACTCAAGGTATGCAGAGCATGGAATATCAAAGATGTTGTCAAAACTTGCCAGTGGGGAATTTCAACTCAAAGAGCATGATGTGGCAATCTAGTTGCTTATCCACTAAGTTAATGTGTTTAAGAACTTCATCTGCAACCACACAGTTTCAAGTTCCTTAGGTAAACATTTTCTATTACAGCTCTGGGTTGATCAATGCCTTATTAAATTAAATTTGGTTGGCAGTGACTGAGTAGTCAATTGACCAAAGACATTCCAGCCATGACAGTTTCATCTTTTAGTTTAGACATAATGTACCCTGAACTACATCACTTCCTATGTCCTATGCCCCTTTTTAATTTATTTACTCATTTTATATTTTATATTTTTCCTTTTGTAAGGGTGGCACACAAATTTGTGAAGTGTTCTAAATGTTTTTAGAAGAACTACTGCAACATCCTCTACATGGTTTTTGAATCTGCTAGTAATAGCAGTGAAATCTCCCTCAAATTACACCTGGGCTTCCCTTTACAAAGCTTGGGTAAGGCCCACTATAGAATACTGGTCCCACATCTGAGATGTTGCTGCTGCTGCCTATAGGGAAGCTATTCTAGACTGTAACCAGACAAAAAATCATCTGACTGGGTGTCATGGCACTTCACAAATACTTCTGACCCCCAGACATGTTGTCTCCACTCTTTTCCTTCTCTGCCACTACTATAATGGCAGCTGCTCCTAAGTGCTAGCTAGCCTTAGGCCATCACCACTCAAGGTCTCCTTATATATATCTTCTCCTCTCATCATTCATATTGACCCCTACTCCAACCACTAAAAAAATCCAATAAACCCAGCCCTTCCTCCTTCCCAAGACACTACCCCTGGAATTTTCTCCTAGTCCACGTTTTCCCTGCACTCATCAACTTTACTGAAACAATTCATCAGTTTTAATCATGTTAACCTTACTGGCTTCAGAAGGCCTGTAAATAGCACAGCCCCTTCTTCTAGACTATCATCATCAAATGTGTATATATATATATATATATAATATATATATATATATATATATATATATAAAACAGGATCTAATACTTGCAACAGAGTAGACTTTGCTAAATGACACCAAAGGCTAGAAAGTGGATTTTAAACCTCCACTCTTTATAAATGACCCCACCAGATGTCATACAAAACACTGTATCCATCCCTTCCTTTTTATAACATTATCTCCTTGGAATTTCCAGTGTAACAAGAGTGCAGCAGTGCTTTTCTTTCTCAACCACAAACTTTCATTTTATTTTAATTAAGAAGGCCTGGAAGAAAAGGTTGTGTCCACAGTCATCATAAGCCCTCCACAACCAGTGAAGCTGATGCCATCATTAACATTCCAATTAAAATGTTGCAAATTAATATCAGCAGTAAAGACATGAAGCAATTCTTGAGGGCTGATATTCTGAGAAGGAAAGACTGAGCATAGTAGTTTACAGCAGACCCTAAGAAGTTGGATCTAAGAGAAGAAGAGGAATGTAAGAGTGGAAGTGGTATGGAAGCAACAAGTTCCAAGAAGCAGAGACTGTTGTAGTGTCACTAGAAGAAGCAAAAAGAGGACAGAGCACATCTCTGAACCAAAGGGTGAAATATGTCTGTAACTGACTTCACATCAATCCGTCAAGTGCCTTTTTTCAAGATGTAGTTTGGGATTTCTCTATGTGTAGTAGCAGCACCAGCCTAGATATGATAGCAGTAATCCATTATGGGTTACACAATGAGCTTTAGAGAGGGTTACTAGTTAACAAGGGCCAATGTATTTTCTAGCCTTGAAGAGAAAGGCCAGTCTTTGAGATGCACTTTTGCCTGTCCCAAGCATTTTCATTAGTCAGTCCTAAATGACCATGCTTGTTTTCAAAGTTTTAGTTAACCTTAGTCTTAATCTCTCTGAGTAATATAAAGCTTTCTTTCCATAATCCTGCACTGAAAAAAAAATTGGGAATGGCAATGGGTGCTATAGAAATATATCTTGTGTATCACATGTGATACAAAAGACAGGCAATGTGTAAAGGAGGTGCGTTCACCAAGAGTTGATCCAAAGGGATATCAGAACTAGGGGTTGTATGAGTGAGTTGTGAGGATGCTTTCATGATGTATGCAGTGCTTGAGAGGTTCTTTAATGTTGATGTTGACAAGATTGACATGATCCAACAGGAGGCTGTTTCTAAGGTCTCTGTTCATGGAGCTAGTACAGATTTGGCATGAAATGTCAAAGTTGCATAAAGATGACTGCTGGGTGTGAAAGGATAGAAAGAAATGAAGGATGGTATCATGTATATAGAGGTGAGTATTGATAAAAGTGATGGCAAGTAGATTTCTTTCACTGGTTTGTTTGAAGAAGGAGAGAACTGGAGACAGAACTAAACCTTGTATGCCATAGCTGATACAGCACAAGCGACAATAGTATGATTTAACAGGAAACTATTGATCTAAGAGATGTGAGACGGCTGGAACACATAGTGGGGCAGGTTTGAAAGATTTGCATGCCAAAGAGTGAAATACTTTCTCGTGCGAAGGGTAACAACTCTCACCAAATTTCACTAGAGTGAGGACCCATTGGTGATTCATAGAGGACAGCAGGTTTCTAGAAGAGCTAGTTTTACAAAATCAGTACTGGTGGTCATTAAGGAAAGAGAAAGGTTCAAAATGATTATCTCCATTACTTTTGGGATATTGAAACTGATTGCAGTAGGGCATTAATTGTTCAGGTCAGAAGGACATACCTTTTAGGAAGAGCACAAACTGAAACAGATTTCCAAAAAAGGAGGGATATATCTCAATAGAGAGTGGAAGAAGATTTATCAACAGAATGCAGTTTGGAACTGGCTGCAAAGCAGTGAAATGAGCTTGCATTGTAGGATTACTAGTCATAGATCAGGCAAATCTGAGAAATGAAGGAAAAGCAGATTCCACTATGTCAGTGGAGCTACAGTTTGGGAGCGGGGAGAAATTGAGGGCAGTGTGATTCATGAAAAAAGTCTTCATAGTCAAGGTGATGGTCCTGCAAAAGTTGCAGTGTAAGGTAAGAGCCAACTAGTTTGTAGAGTTGGGTGTATTTCACTACATATAGTAAGACTTCTTGGTGGGTGTGGGGCAGAATTGCTGCAACACAACTATGAATGTATCACTTGAGTTACTTGGAGTTGTGAAGCTTTTGTGGTCAATTATTTTATAGAAGGATATGCTAAAGAGAATGGATTCTGACACCCATCTAGCTGTTTCTACTATAAGAGTGAGGCATACATGGTGCCAGGGACAGGTAATATAGATTTGGTGGAGCTCCAACCAGAGCTACCTTGAAATGCCATAAGATCCAAGAGTAGAGGCACTGCATGGCACATGGACATGTATTGGGAAGTCACAATAAGACAGTGGTCAGATGACCCAGTAGGAGCAGAGACAGTTATAGTCTGGTAAAGGTTGGATATGGAGGTAAGAAATAAATCAAATAATGACTGGAATATCTGTATGTTGGTCAGAGAATGTATACTGGGGATTAATCTAGTTGATGTAGAGAAATTAGAATTGCAAAAGGTTTGGTCTCTCTATCAGTGGTATCAGTATGAGATACATGTCAGAGAGGACATGTGAACATTAATATCACAAAGGACAATAACTTCAGCAGGATGAAGTAAGGTAGCTGTCCTTAGAGTTGTTGGTCAAGAGTTGTTTGTGGCTGGATGTGTTTAGAGTGTGGAACATGAAGCAGAAATATTTGGAGTAGAGAAGGGAGGTTTTGATGCTAATATCCAAATGAGAAGCGATGAGGCATGTGTGCATGTAGCATGTGGGAATACAGATACCACCTTTCTTTTTGAAGTTCAGAGATTTGTGGCATTTGCATATTAGAAAGAGGCAATGTATGGGACCTAGAATCAAAGTCCCTGGATAGTAGGGAGGATTGATCAGAATGTTTAATTTTAGGCCTTAGCATGTTAGGGAGCTGCAAAAGGTGAGGGGACATCAAGAGATCACAGAAACCTCATCAAGAATCTAGTCTAAATTAGTGAATTCTGCTCAAGGTATGGGCCAGGAGGTAGTGCTAAACTAGGTAGCACAATGGGAAAAAAGTGGGAGGAGCTCTGTACTCTGTATAAAAGGAGTACATTAGATAAAAAGTCAAACATGTATATATATATAATTATATACACATATACATAATTATATACATATATACATGAACACACACACATGCACTGGTTACTAATTTATTGCTTTACAATAATATAAAGTAGATATAGACATGTGCAGCTCAAACTAAACAGTAATTATGTTGGTCTTATCTTGTTATTCTTATCCCTCAGCCAAAAGGACATGATAACACTATGGGCACAGCCAAGCTGCTTCTCCAGGCATCATCATCAGCCTTTACTCAATGTTACTGTTCGCCTAGATGATCCACAAGACCACCTCTAACTCACTTCATTTTTGGCTAGGCTTCTAGAGCTAGATGGTTTTTCTAATATCAACCACTTTATAGAGTGTCCTGGGTGAATTTTATCATGGTACCAGCACTAATTAGGTTACTTTGTACCTGTCAAAACTGCAATAAGAAGAAGAATAGACATGAGAGTAATGACAGCAACGGAGCTAAACTGAGAAGCTGAGAGAAGAATGAAAGGGGGAACAGAGTTAATGGTGTAAGACGGTGATTGGAAAAGGAGTAACAAAAGAAACAATACTAGATGGAGTAATGGAAGAGAGATAGTCATGCCAAGAGGGAGAGAGGAAATGGCAACTACATTTTTGGTGTTAAAATGTGAGTAATTAACAGATATTTATAGAGAAGGGTGATGGTTACAGAAGACTGATACTAGTCTGTCATATGTAACCTGGGGGAGAAGGAGTGATGGCTAGTGGAAGGGTTTCTCAGGCATGCCTCATTTATTGTAAATAAAACAAAAATATCAACTCAGAACAATTTCACATTTATTTATTGTAATTTTGATACAAATTTATAAAAAAATAAACCCATTCTCTAACCTTTTCAAATACACACACCAACATTATTTCAAATAGCTACTAAGACATTTAGTTGTACTAATCACTTACTTATCAATAGCTGTTGCTGTCATTTTTGTTTTAATTAAAGTCTAGAACTGTTAACAGCAATCACAAAATTGCAATATCTTGATTCTCAAACCATAGCTGCTATTTGTATGGCTATTGTTGTTGTTGTTTAAGCTTATGATAGCCCTGATCCACCAGACCTATAACCATTCTGTCTCATTCTTTGGACATAGTGCACCTTGAATTACTGTATCTGACATGTCTGTTTTCTTTCTTTTTTATTATTATTATATTATCTGAGGGAAATTTGGATGCCATTTCTAACAAGAAGACTGATCCCTTTGGTTGGTTCTGCATTATTCTAGCAGCATGTGCCACAGGGTCTAGATGGTAAGACAAACTTCAAATATGGTTATGTTATTTTGTTGCAGTGTATAGAGGGGTAGGCTAACAGTGACCCAATTCTGCAATCCAAATTTGCATTCTAGCTGTCAGGCAGAAGAATAAGTGCACCACCCATGACCATTTTCAAAGCCTCCAAAACTGAGGGGCAAGTAAGGGAGGAAGAATTTATGATTCATGGGTTACTATAACAGAAAGTCAAACATATATATATATATATATATATATATACATATATATTAGATTAACCCCAGATCTGGTCGGAATCCTTGTAAAAGAGACAGGCAAGGGGTCCGGTGGTTATCTTAAACTTAGTAACTGATTAAATATAATGTTAAAAATATCAATAGTCACTAATTGATCGATACCTCTAATTATGAAAAGCCATCTAATTGGCATCACTAATCAATAACTCTAATCATGAAAAGGTCACCTAAATGATATCACTGATCAATGAATGATCACTAATACCACTGTTTATGTAAGGTCTGGATTCCATGAAACTCTTGGGTTCCATGAAAATATTCTGGGTTCTGAAAGACGAGGTGATTGTTAATAAGATTTTTTAAAATTTTATTTTATAAAAAAATTTTCATTTTCATAATAAATTAGCATCAACATCATCATTGTTTTAATGTTCACTTTTCCATGCTTGCATGGGTCAATCAGAATTGATTGAGGCAGATTTTCTACAGCCTGATGTCCTTTCTGCCAACAACCCTCACCTGCTTCCAAGCAAGATAATATTGCCCCATGATTGAAAGTCTTATGGAAAATTTCAAACAAAGCATAACACTTGTATGGCAGTGATGATACTCATTAACATGTAATGTGTTTTTGTCTCTTTGTCTTGATATTGCATGATACAAGAACACATGCACATTTATTTATATATATATATGCCTACAATAGGCAAAACACCTGAAATTTTGAAGAAGGGGGCTAGTTGCTTACATAAACCTCAGAGTTCAACTAGCATTTGTTTTATCGACCCCAGAAGAATGAAAGGCAAAGTTGACTTCAGCAACATTTGAACTCAGAGCATAAAGAGGTGGAGGAAATGCCACTAAGCATTTTGTATAGCATGATAACGATATTGCCAACACACCATTTTAATAATAATAAAAGTAATAATACATCAAATGATATCATAAAGGGTGAAGGCACTTGCTTATTTTGTAGTCAAAATAATTCATGATTTACAGGGTTCTGACAGAATCATCAGCACCTCAAACAAAATAGCATTTTGAGTTCAAAATCTGTCATGATTGACTTTGACTTTCACCCATTTTGGGTCAATAAAATAATAGTTAAGCACAATTTCAGGCCTGGTGCCCACAGTAGAAAGAATTTATTATTATTAAGGCAGTATGATGGCAGAATTGTTAGCATACTAGACAAAATGCTTTGCAACATTTCTTCCAGTTTTACATTTTGATTTTGAATTCTGCCAAAGTCAATTTCGCCTTTCATCCTTTCAGGGTCAATAACATGGGTACCACTCAAGCACTGGGGACAATATAACCAACTAGCTCCCCTCCTCCCACCCAAAATTTCAGGCCTTGTGCTTATGGAAGAAAAATTATTACTATTATCATCATCAACAAGGTGATGAGCAGGCAGAATCATTAGCACCATTGACAAAATATTTAGTGGCATTTCTTTCAATTCATTACATTCTAAGTTCAAATTTTGTCAAGGTAAACTTTGCCTTTCACCTGCTTGGTGTCAATAAAATGAGTACCAGTTGAGCACTAGGGTTTTGATGTAACCAATTTATTCCTTCCCCAGGCCTTGTGCCTACAGTAGAAAGGATTTATTATTATTAAGGCAGTATGTTGGCAAGGAATGGTTAACACACTGGACAGAATGCTTCACAGCATTTCTTCCAGCTTTACATTGTGATTTTAAATTCCACCAAGGTTAACTTTATCTTTCATTCTTTTGGTGTCAGTAAAATAAGAACCAGTTGAGCACTGAGGTTGGTGTAATCAATTTACTCCTTCCCCAGGCCTTCAGCCTGCCAGTAGAACGGATTATTATTATTGTGGTTGTTGTTGCAGATTCAATTATAAATGAAATTTTAAAATGAACTCTCACAAAGAAAGGATATACTAAATAATGTAGCTGTAATCCTTTAGCATTCAGATTTCTTTGTTAAATGTATTCCTTATTTATTCACATTTTTAAAAATTAATCCTGTAGCTTTGAAATTTCAAAGATGTGTGTCTTTATTTTTAGAATGACATTGTAAGGTAGTTGCGAGAGGCTAAATCTAGCCATTTTAAACATATAACAGGTAGAATATTTGGGCCGGATATGGCCAGTTTAAATGCTAAAGGGTTAAAAATATATATATATATATATATATATATATATATATATATATATATAGCCCCAGGCGATCATCAACGTCACCAAATAGGCTTGACACCATCACGGTGTCCTCTATCCTGCAAAGGGAGATCATTCCCCGAAGAAGCGGATGCCACATACGGACCCAGGTTTCAAGGTGTTTGCCTCTCGTCAACGTATGGTAGGCACCGCCCCTCGACGAACGACTCTCTGTGCAGGATATTTATATATAGATTTTCACGTAAATACATTTACTGATTTCGAAAATCTGTTCGACAGCAATAATAATTCTCTAAACGTGAAAATCTATATATAAATATCCTGCACAGAGAGTCGTTCGTCGAGGGGCGGTGCCTACCATACGTTGACGAGAGGCAAACACCTTGAAACCTGGGTCCGTATGTGGCATCCGCTTCTTCGGGGAATGATCTCCCTTTGCAGGATAGAGGACACCGTGATGGTGTCAAGCCTATCTGGTGACGTTGATGATCGCCTGGGGCTAAATGCATCAGTAACACCCCCCCGCCCTGCCCTGTCCCTAGCCACATTCAAATAGCTAATGTCCCTTTTATTATGGAGCAGTTACTGTCTATATCTCATTTAGAGAATTATTATATATATATATATATATAAAAGTAAAAAATGGCCTTTAATCAGAACAAACCTAGAACTAATTAAAAATGGCATCTATACAATTCAATTGAACTTTGCTTTTTATGGGTTTTATTTATTTATTATTTTTTTTTTTTTTGGCTTCTGATTATTGTTTAACATAAAATGTTATGGAAATATCTGTATTAGCAAGTTTAAAGTTGATGTTAACCACTGACTTCGATTAATTTGACTGAAATGTTTACAATTAGGTGGCACCATTAAACTTCACACTGGAATGAAGTCTGATCGTTAAGTATCTAAAAAGAGCATTGTCATCATCCTTCAACATCCATTTTCCATGCTGGCATGGTTTGGATGGTTTGACCAGAGCTGGCAAGCTGGAAAGCTGCACCAGGTTCCAGTTTAATTGGGCTTCGTTTGTATTGCTGGATGTCCTTCCTAATGCCAAACACTTTACAGTGTGTGCTCAGTGCTTTAAATGCAGTACCAGCACAAGAACTTTTACATGGCACTGGCACAGGACTTTGCAGGCCAGTCCTTTTCATCAGGGAATGCAACCTTAACACTTCTGCTGTCGGGGACAGGTCTGCTTTACAAAATCAAACCATCCTCCTCTTGACAGGTCTTAATATCACCTTCCACTGTAACCAGATTATAAGACAAAACCAACCCCAGTAGGATTTCTTTTAAACCCAAAATATAAAGGGACGTAACTACATTAAATATTCATATATACATTGTTTTATTTTTTTCAAAAAGGGTTAACAATAATATTTCATCAAGTTTAAAGGTCTATTTTATTTTTCAAATATGAATATAAAATATGATTTAAAAGAACATTATTCTTTGATAATCTTTAGAAAAGAAATAAAAAAAAAAGTTAATATTTGGAAAGAAGAAAAACTGAAGTTAAAAACATTAAGAATTTAACTTGAATGATGCTTATAGCCATTACACGTATAGTCTCATGGCAATAAATACACCTATGAAGATTCTTTGTTATAGTTTTTAATCTGATTTCGTTTTAAGTAATTTTATTTCACTTTCATTTAATTTATGATTATAAGATGCTTTTATATTTTACAAAAGTAAACAAAACAAAACAAAACAAAAAAGTGTGTACAAGTGTATAGAAACACACATACACTATATATATATATATATATATATATATATATATATATATATATATATATATAAAGACATAGACATAAATATACATATAGACATATACATGTTTATATATATTGACATATACACACATTTTTATATATCTATATATACACACACACATATATATATATATATATATATAGACATATATATACACACACATTTATATATATAGACATACACACACTGAATATATATATTCAAACAGACTCCAATGAGGATGGTGTTGTTCTGTGTCAGCAAGACCTGTATTACGTAATAAAATTGATAAAAAGGGTATGGTGAGCTTGTTGCAAGGTGTGAAAAATCCAATGTCTTGGACACAGTCCTTCCTCAGGGACAAAGTTGAAAGGAGAGAAATTAAAGGGAAGCAGCAGAATTTTACATCTTAAAAACAAATTATTGCATCTCATCAGAAATGCAGGACCACATGAGCTTCATATGTGAACAAGAAGTGGTAACAGAGAGTGCGAGGAGGAAGGGGAAAAATGTACTGAGATGACGAGAAGCAGGCAAAGTCAAGAGTGAGATGAAGGGAAAAGATGAGGAGAGAAAGACAAGTTGAAGAATAAGAAAGAGTTTAAGGAATTAAGAAAAGGTGAAGGAGTAAAAGAGAAAAAGCATTCATTTAAATGTATCAGTGATATGGCACCATGTCACCAACAGGTTTAAATGAACTGCACATACGTTAAGTATATATGCCTTTCAACTGTGTATGTATGATACATAGATGGCTATATCAATTGAATGATGTTTCAGTTGCATACACTGGGTTTTTATATACATTTCTGTTTGATGAATAAGGGAGATGACTGATGCATACAAAAGAGCCAAGCACTGCAAGTCAGCAGAACTAGAAGAGGAGGAAGAGAGCTGAACAGACTGGTGATATGCAGTGCTACAGAAGACCCATCAAGCAATAGAAAAATGCACCTTAACATAATGGCAGTAAGGAGTTGAAACGTGTGTATATATGTGAATGAGTGTATATGTATTTGTGTAGATATATGTGTATACTACTCTCCACCAAGCCTACCTTACTGCCTATCACCTTATATGTGCCTTCCAGGACTCCCAACTCCTCATCATGTTCAGTATACACTATCCAAAGTTACTTCCACTGCCACCCAATATTTCCACTTACCCTTATCACACTACCTGTCCTTACATCTCTGCCTTCAAACCTTCCATTTCATTGCTGCACTCACTGTTCCCCTGCAATGCTTCCTTGCCACCCCATCTTTGATGCTTTCATCACACACTGATGCTTTTCTTCATCCTACAACTAATAGTATTTTTCAGCATCAAACTCTTCCCCAACTCCTGCCCCTCACATCTCTTTCCTTCACAGACTCACTGAGTATTACTCACTACCTTAATCTGTAGCTCCCTCCCTGTTTCCATTCCCTCATACCTTCAGTCCATATTCACCTCTCATGATGCTGGTTAGCCCTTAACCTATCCTCTCACTTTTTCATTTCTATTCCTCTCTTTTTCCCAACCTTGTCATTAATCTCTTCCCGCTGCCATACAACCCAATCCTCTTCTGTCTACCATACTTCATCCCCCCAACTAAAATCATCATCCACGTTCCCATCTGTTCTCCCTGCCTATCCTTCTCCATTCCTCTTTCTTATTTTTTTACAACCACTTTCCTTGTCTACCCACATCACTGCTAATTCTCATTCACATTTCTACACCTACTAAAGGACCACTCTATCAAAAACTATATAAAACCAGAATGAGCCAAACTATACACCATTCATGGCAGCTGTTGAACAGAAACTCCAAAGCCATAAACAATATTTACTTTCTTGTGTGTGTGTGTGTACACGTGCACATGCGTGCATGTGTGTAAGTGTATATATATATATATATATATATACATACACCTATCTGAGTCTGTATGCATGTGTCTGTGCATATACACATGAGCATACATACGCAAATGTATGCACACACACATACATACATATAGTGTTACTAATTACTTCTATATCTTCTTTCACTTCAACTATGGCGAAAGTCAGCTGAAGGCTACTGTGTCCAAATTTCTGGATACTAGCTTGGGATCATACTATATAGATACATGCATATGTGTGAAGATATTTTTTTTCACAACCATCAGAAATTGAAGCAATGGTTGTGATCTGTAAACAGTTTTGAGTAGGAAGTGGAAAAAGAAGAATGAACATGCAATGCGCATGTGCACACTGAATTCGTAAAATGGAAGAAAAGTATAAAAATGCAATGTGCATGTCAAAAAATAACGGAAGAGAAGAATGTCAAACACACTGTCAAACAAGTTATATGATGGTCTGCATGCTACATCTGACACCACTACCATGCAGCTTTGCTGCCATTTTCTTGTTTTTTTATAACAATTAACTAAAACATCTGAGTTTGTATGAATTAATATTTGTTTGTTTTTCTTTTCTAATTCTCAGACTTAACTTTGTAATGCAACATTATTTAACTCTACAGAATACATTTTCACTTCATTACATTTCACACATTAAACACACACACACATATATAATGTCAAACTAGATTTATTTCTAGAATTATTAAAACAATCATGAAATCTTAGCAAATTAAGAGAAATTTACAATAAAATTTATTTTAAAATTAAACGGAGCAAAAAATATCAAAACAAACAAAAATAAACAAACTGAGGCCAAATGATGTATGTTGTTTAACTGAAAACTCAATAAGTTTAATTTTGAAAAGATATCAGGCCAGAATTTATTACTTAGCTTTAATTGATCCGGCATAAAAATGATATTAAATTCTACATTTTAGTCAAAACATGAAAATATTTATTCGAGCCATTTCCTTTTAAGGCTTTGTTTTTCACTATTTATCTTTATTATGCAACATATTGTTTTTTTTATACTTTATTTTTAAATATATTACAATTTTTTGTAATCCTTTTATTATTTCTTATGCTTTATGTTTGTTGAAAATAACAAGTGGGCACAAATGTAGGACAAAAAGGGCCAAATGTTTGTTTGAATCCCATCACCAATATAACTGAGACCTTGGTAAAGACACTTAATAGTACCATTAAGACAATTCTTAGGCAGAGCCAGCATGAAACTGTGTATGACAAAACTATGTCAGTGAATTACAGGGCTTCTACACAAACTCCATCTTAATGAATTTGACTAAGTGAAGCTTTGGTCAAGCCAAGGTTATAGTAGATGTCACTTACCCAAATTGACATACAAATGGGATCAAACCTGGAACACTGTGAGGGAGAAGCAAACTTTTTAATCAATAAATAGTTCAATAATAAATATATTTGGAGGTGAATACTTCCTTAAATGTTATCCAATAATGCATCATTTTACAGCTACACAAACTGAAGCATCATAGCATACCCTCCCTATTGTGACAATGCCTCTGTCCTTATTTTTATATACTTTTATTATATTGTACTTTATTCTTGGCCGAAATCAAAACCTTAGCTTCAAAGTCAAAGTGATTCACAGTTTCCACTTTATGTCAAATATATACACACACACACACACCACACACACACACACACACACACACACATTTATAATCCCCGATCATTAGTCTGACAACATGTATTTTGCCAGACAAATCATTATGGATTAAGTATATTATTCATTGTCAGAATTATCCTTGAATTCTTTATCCTAAGTGGCCATACACAGCTTCATTTGAACTTGTTGCCCACTGGAATATATATATATATATATATATATATATATATATATATAATATGTGTGTTTGTGTGTGTGTGTGTGTTATAGACAGACGCATAGATACATAATAAATATAGAAAGAGCAGCACAAGAGATATTTAGCATGAAGCAACACTGACTCACTCAGTAGTAATATAAACTGTAAAACAACATAAATGAAGAAAACATGCAGACCAGCTTGTTGTACAAATAACATATATATATATATATATATATACTATACACACACACAAATTAAGCATTCACGGCTACAAATAAAGAGATAAGTATGTGTATGTATATATATATGTGTACATGTATGTATGTGTGTAAGTGTGTGTGTATATATATATATATATATATACACACACACACACACACATATTGTTTATGTTTTGCATTTATATATTCATGCTTTCTTGAGTGTATTTTTCACATTTTTGTGAGGATGAGTACAATTGTTTTAACAGCTATATACCCTTCCAGCTGTTAATTCATGAAGCACAAGCAGAAGTGGGTTCTTTTCATGTTTAACATATCCTTAGGTGGGGGAAAGGGGTCAAGCCAGCTGAGCGAAGTAAACTGTCTTGTTCCGGTCAAAACACAATATCTGACATATTATTTGAACTTGAAGCCAACAACTTAGTGTCTTAAGTTTACAAACATTGTACCTCTTCACACCTCCACCTTTATTATTCTCATAAATGGCAGTGTGATCAAGTTCACTTCTTAACTATGTGGCTTCAGGTTCAATCCCACTGCATGCCACTTTGGGCAAGTGTCTTCTATGAACCAAAGTCTTGTGAGTGAGTTTCATAGAAGGTAACATTTTATATATAAATGTGTGTATGTGTGTGTTTATGTTTGTATTCTACTAAAGGCACTTGCTATGAGTAGTGCTGTTGCTTTCACTTCTGTTCAAAAAACCCACTCACTTTGTTCCCTCAAAGGCATGTAAAATAAAAGAAGATTCTTCATTTGACAATCTAGTAGGGTTAATGACAGAAAGGACATCCAGCTGTAAAACAATGCCTCCATAATATATGGATCTAACAAAAGCTTGCATGGAAAAACAAACAAAAATGAAGCAAATGTATATAACAAACATACAAAACCTGTACACCATCTAAGTACAACAAACTTAGTTTTACACCATCAACTGCTTTATTTGTTTTAAAATATAAAAATATCACAAAATAGTATACGGGTGTACAGTATTTGTGACAAATGTGTAATTTCACAGTTTTTTCTAACATGACTGATATTTGACATTTAGTTTACTTTGCCAAAAGTGATGTTTATTTATTCGCATTTTTAAAAATTAATAATGAATAATCTTGTAGCTTTGAAAGTTTGAGGATGTGACTGTTTATTTTTAGATTAACATTGTAGGGTAGGAGTGAGAGGCTGAATTTGGCTAGCTTCGACATAAAACAGGCAGAATATTTGGGTCGAAATAGCAGGTTTAAAGGCTAAAGTGTTAAACTATTTGTTTTCTAAATTTTATTTTTATAAAGAGAGAAAAAATAAATGTAGTTTATCAGAAAGAATATTACTAATTACTATCACTTAACTCTTAGTAATTAATGGTTAATTTGTCATTAAATCTGTGCAAGTTTAAATTGATATAAACATTGTATTTGTAAAACATACAAATATGTTGATATGCTTAGGTAAAATATATACAAATGTATATTTTTAAATAGAGCATATACACATGCTGTATATTTTTAAATACAGCACTTATACATGTTGCATATTTTTAAATACATTATATGCACATATTGTATTTTTTCAAATACAATATATACATATACACATTTTAAATACAATATACACACATTGTGTATTTTCAAACACATACACAAATACATGCAAGGACATACAAAATATAAAACCATCATTCTTTTGCCCCCACACATCACATAGCCGACACTGACTGACAACCCATAAATTGTACATGCTAAATAACAGCAACAACAACAACAGTAGCAGCGACAGCAATAGCAAAACAGCATACAAATGCAGAAGGTCAAACCTGAAGGATCTCTGTAGAATTCAGTACCCCCCAAAGTTGTCAGGGAAGTCAAAATGAACTGAGTTGTTCATTTGATGCATACTGCAAGATCAAGGGAAATAAAGAAAAATAGTAGCAAAACAAGATGTAAAAAAACAGCATGAATTATTTCTTAAAGCTATAAACAAACTCTGTTTGTGTGTGTTTTTGCTTTTTTTTTTATTCTTTAAAGTTTTCAGTCATCCAGCTGTGGCCATATGAGCGTATCAAGGGATTTTGGTCAACCATAATGAATCCAGTACTTCTTCCTGTGTAATTACTTAGTTTATCATTTTATATTTTGATGATTAAGTTACTATTTTTACACAACACAGACCTGCTGTAGTATCACACACACACACACATATAAATATTTAATTTGATCAAGGAAAATGTAGAGAGTGACTTCACAAGTTCAGCTTGCTTGTCTTTAGCAGACAGTGTGATGGAGGCAAGCAAGCTGACACTTTGAAATCATCATCAGCTTTTTCCCTGTATAAGTTTAATAAACATGTACTCTACTCAAAGTATTGAATAATCCTTCAGTTCAAAGTTAGGTTTTGTTTTATATATAACTTGACATAAAAACACAACCATTTATATACACAATACACACATACATTGGCTTGGTGGCAGAAAAATATAAAATGAAACTCAGTAATCATGAGTAAATATATATTTTTATTTAGCAGTAAACTGCATAAGTGACACAAGCTCTAAAAGTTTAGCACTTCACGCTTAACAAACTTATTAACTACAAAGCACAAAACTTTCAGAGCTTGAGTCACTTATGTAATATTATACCTAAACAAAAAGATACACAATGCACACATATATAAATATATATATATATATATATATATATATATATATATATATATATATATATATATATATGTATATATACTTTCAGGAATATTTTTCTCCAAGATGCTCCACTGATTACAATTATTTCTGAACTTTTACTCAAGTCAGATCTAAGGTTGTCCTTGCATCTTAACCTTTAGCACACTGGAGATGCATTATGTTTTCTCCCCTGTAGTAACAGGGCAGTGGCAAGGGAAACAATTCTACAGAAAATGCAATGTGCTAAAGGTTAACATCAATATGTAAGGAGACTTTCAAAGAAAAGTTTACCTTAGAGCAGATGCTACAATCTAATGACCATCCCACCATGTACACATTCATCTATTCATTTTACATCCAATTTTTTTTCCATGATTGCTGAGGCTGAGTGAATTGTAATTGAAGGTATTTGGGGGTGGGGATTACAGATGGATGCTCTTCCTGACTCTAACTATTACCTGTGTTTCATGTAAGGAATTCCTTATTTCACATAGCTTCAAGGATATAAACTGACTAGACAAACTGACAACACCACTGTTCACTATAATTTTAAAACAAGTTATAGCAGATGCAAACACACATACACACACATACATAATGATCTTACACTATCCATCCACCAAATCTACTCTCAAAGCATTGGTTGACCTGCTATAGTAAAAGATGCTTACCCAAGGTGCAGAACAGTGGGATTGAATATGCATGTGTGTGTGTGTGTGTGCACCATGTATGTATATATACATACAAATACATACATACACACACACACACATATATATATATATACATATTATTACCACACAAATCTATGTAGAAGTATACACATGTTTTACAAAGTATATTATACATAGCTATTACCATTACATAAACCCATATATATCTGTGCTACTATTTACTTGCCATATACATACATTTGTATATAAACACACACATACATACATATGACTAAGTGTATAAAGTACTGTGCACTGAATTCATTGGATTCAAGTTTATATCCACTTTAAGCATTTCATTGAGCAAGACTGGACATGATACAAACTTCCTATCAAGTAGAACAGGGCACATGCTTTGTAGTAAAGGTGACAATGATGCATTATATCACTGCTCTTCTCAATACTGTGTTAGTGTCTCTGTGAAATTCAAACCTCATTAGTTCCGAAACTGCCACTTATGATTTTCTCCATCTTTTGGCTTGAATATCTTTTAGAATCTGTGCTCCACCCACTTTTCTTGTTCACATCTCTTTGTCTCACTTTCACTACTATATAATCATCATCACCATCGAAAATTTAACATCCACTTTTCTATGCTTGTATGAGGCAAATTTTTTCGTGGCCAGATGCCCTTCTTGTTGCCAACCTTCACCTGTTTTCCAGCAAAGTAATATTTCCATGTGGCCTGACATATTTTTGTAAAATATTGGAAATGAATGGCAATGCTTGTGTGAAAGTGACATTAATTTACAACTATAATGTAATGTCAAGACAAGAAGAGAGTGAGAGACACACACATATATATAAATCCATTCACAAAGCTTTGATCAGCTTGGGGCAATAGTAGAAGATACTTGTCCAAAGTGCCCGCACAATGGAACTGAACCCAAGACCATATGGTTAGGAAGCAAACTTCTCAAACCACACAGCTACTACACCTGTGCCTAAGTGTGCTGGTATTTACACACTAGCATAATGAACTTCTTGTGGTTTATGAAGAAACTTCACTTTGCTAATTAATTATGGCATCAGTAAAATAACAGTTTAAGAAAATATAATTTAGATTTTGATTTCATCTTTGTTGCAAGATTTTTTAATGTGAAATCTTGCATTGTAAAAGTTGTAAGGGAGGGTTGTTTTTGGCAATAAGATATACATGCACTGCTTGTATATTTCACTTATTATCATTATCGTTATTAAACTAGTTAACCAATTAACCAATCACTTGATTAACTATTCAATCATTCAGTCAAACCGTCTTCTTGTCATTATTCATAACTTTATCAAAGGCATCTTCTCATTACTCCAGATTGTTCCCTTTAGTTTTAAACCATATATTTCGATTGCTTGACATATTAAAGAGGCTAGTGATGGTTCTTGAAGTGATGGTTATATATATAAATCAATAATAATAAAGGGTAAAATTAATTAATTAATTAATAATTTTACCAAGTAGTTTGGTATGTAAAAGAACCATTACTGGTAAACTTATACAAAAATTCTTTAATTATGAGCATAATTATAATTTGGGTTCAGCAAAATTTGCTTCACCACATACCGAATTTTAGAAATAGCAGTTAAAATACTATTCTACTGCCATAAGATTATCTCCCAGACAGCAATACTCAACAAATTTTGCTGAACCCTAATAATAATTATAGAATTTACTTTATATCTACACTATTTTTCCATGAGTTTGATATTAAAATATTGTGATGGTGTAGCTAAAATAATATTTCATTCTTTGCTAAAAACAGTCATAATTAATCACAAAAGCTATATTATGAACAACACATCTGATATTCACATATTCAATCTTGAAAGATTATTAGTCTATGAGCTTGAAAATAGCTAAATGTTAACAAGCATGACTGTATTTAAATTCACTTTGCAACCACATGGTTCTGTGTCTGATCCCAGCACACAGCGTCTTTGACCAAGAGATTTTTCCAAAAATCTCAAACTCACCAATGCCTTGTGAGTGGACAAATTATTAGAGGAAAACTGTATTGAACTTTGTTGTCACAAAAATTGAATCTGTCACCAAGTTCAGCAGCACCACTTGGGTACTTATATCATAGTCCATTGCATTACAGACACACACAGCAGGTCTCCAGCCTAAAGAAAGTTCCTGCCACTCTTACTCTGCATCAGTTTTATTGGTTCTTCATAAGCTCAGTAGTTCTACCCTTCTTCCTCTGACAGGAGGAAGCATAAGAAATTTGATAATTGCTAAATCAGTAACTAAAACTTCAAATAAATAGACATTATCACTATAGACTAAAATGTGCAACATAAAAGTGTCTGTGAGTTGATAGAAGTGTATTTGATTATGCACAATTCAACATACCTCTTAACAAACCTCATCAATCTTATACATTTCATGTGTGTGTATGCATACACATACATACATCTGCACACAACACATATACAAGTACAAATAAACATGTAAACATTATATACACAGATTAAGATCTCTCGCATACAAAGCCTAAACAACCTTTTATATACACACACACACATTCATATACACATGTACCAATAAAGATGCAAACACATGCATATAAGTACACATATATACAAAGCATCACATACACAAACTGATCATTATACTTATATATATTGATATATATATACATAAAAATAAAAATCACAACCACCAAAAGAGATATTAATTGCTAAATGTTTATGCAAAACATTGATTATAATTAATCTCTGGGATATGAATATATATCTTCCATTTGATTCAACATATGATGAGTATGTTCTTTGATCAATGAATCTGTCTACTCTCCCAGTTATATGTGGCTGAGTATTCCATACACATTTGCACCATTGACACAATTGTGAGCCAGAATCAGCATAACACAGCACCAAAAGACTGGCCCATTGAATTACTGGTATACTCCACTTGACATGCTTCCATGGACTTTCACTTACAAGACTTTGGCTGAACCAAGGTTATAGAAAAAACACTTGCTTAAGATACCACATAATGGGATTGAACTTAGGATGTCATGATTGCAAAGTGAATTTCTAAACCACTCAGCCACTGGGGTATATAAGATTATTCATAAATATAGTCACAGAGCTATATAAGACTATATATATATATTAATAATTCTGTGTGTGTATATATATATAAATAAAAGAAGAAATATACTATATCTAATGTATAAAAATAATAAACATAAAAATATACAAGTGAAAATAATTTTTTTTTTATTTTGTATTTTCTAAAGCTGACAAAAAAAAAAGGAACAAAATTAAACACAAAAAAATGGAAATAACAAATTCATACATAATCTTAAGACCTTGCATTTCTAGGGCAGGGATTCAGCTGATTGCATCAATTTAAAAAATATGACTGGTATTAATTTTATCAAACTCTAGAAAGGTGAAAGGTAAAGTAGTCCTAAACCATGTTCAAACTAAGATGGTGTTGAAGAAAATCTCTGATGAGACACCAATAAGGCTCATA